>NC_084914.1:8989886-9056701 GCF_949316345.1 Pungitius pungitius
CGTGGAGTGGGCCAGAAGCATCCCTTATTTCCCCGAGCTGCCCGTGTCAGACCAGGTAAGTGACGAGAGGTTGTTCTGAACTTAAACATGAATGTCGAGGGACGGTAGTGAACGATTCAAAGTGGATGAGGACACTGCTAGGTCGGGTCCGATTGACACTTAACACGTCGGCAGGTGGCGCTGCTGCGGCTGAGCTGGAGCGAGCTGTTCATCCCTCAACGCGGCCCAATCGGCCCTGCCACTCCACATGGCTCCCCTGTTGGCTGCGGCCGGCTTTCACTCCTCGCCCATGTCCGCGGGAGCGTGTGGTGTCCTTCATGGACCAGGTGAGGGTGTTCCAGGACCAGGTGGACAAGCTGACCCGGCTGCAGGTGGACTCGGCTGAGTACAGCTGCCTCAAGGCCATCGCTCTTTTTTCACCAGGTAAACGTCACTGCTCTGCAGATATTCAAACATTTAGACTCCAGCAACTCCAGAAACACTGGATCCTTCAACTCCCATAATGCAACTTAATAGCGTATTTCAGCCCCCTACCTGGAGAACTAAATCAAAATCTCTAAAACATCAAGCTTTGTGTTAGAAATGTGCAGACTCAGTCTAAGCTGAGATAGGCGTGATGACATCGGGGGGGACAACATGCATGGTGAAGCACAACTAGATGGTTATGTTATGGAAGCCCCTCGTGTACACAACCATGAATAGGAATTTAACACAAAAATGCCTTGTGAAAAACCACATCAATGGCCCTCAAAACAGAAGATCTTACAACTGACAAAGTTTGTAGGATTTGAGAGTCCAGAAACGCTGCAAGGAAATTAGAATCTTTAATCTGGGAACTATGGCATCATCTACTGGCTTGAATGTGCAGCATAAATTAGGACTTACACAGTGCTGCCTTGTGATCAGTGAAGTGTTGTGCTTAAATAAACGGGGGTTTATAGATTTTATATGATCTATTTCTATAGTGTAGACATGCAGAGGCACTACATTTTAAGGTGTGCACCATCCCATTTCAACATTCCTCTCGGCTCATCACGACGTTTTATATAAGCCGCCCACACTGTTTAAACAACCTCCTCCTCCCGCCCTCTTTCAGACGCCTGTGGTCTGACGGACCCCGTCCACGTGGAGTCTCTGCAGGAGAAGGCCCAGGTGGCTCTGACGGAGTACGAGAGGATGCAGTATCCCAGCCAGCCTCAGCGATTCGGCCGCCTGCTGCTGCGCCTTCCCGCCCTGCGCGCCGTTCCCGCCAGCCTCATCTCGCAGCTCTTCTTCATGCGCCTGGTCGGAAAGACACCCATCGAGACGCTGATCCGCGACATGCAGCTCTCCGGAAGCTCGATCAGCTGGCCCTATGTCCCGGGACAGTAGCCACCTCGCGGACGAGGGTCTCCGCCGGGGACTCGTGACGACAAGGACCCGCGGGAAACCTCCTGACTCATCACTGTCCCATCTGTGTGGTTAACATACCGCGGTGCCAGCTGGCCGTCATGTGTACTGTAACCCGCTCTCTTCCCCCCCATCCCCCCCCCCTCATGAAACAAGCCCTCCTGCCTCCAGTGAAAAGAGGAGCCGGTGCCAAGCCCAGTCCTTCTGTTGCCAGCCCAGTCCTTCTGTTGCCAGGTCTCCGGCCAGAGAACAGCTTTTCACGCTGGGCTCCGACATGGCCACCGCGGCCTGTCACGTCACCGCCCACGTGCCATTGTGACCAAGGACGCTGCAGTTTCACGTGGAGGGAAGCGGCCACCCCTGCGACAAAAACACCTAGAGGACAAAACTGTCCCGCTGCTGAAAGTCAGCAGAACAGTTTCCCCCACAGCGGGCTCCTTTTCCCGCAGCCTCACCATTTGTGAGCCGGTGACCTTTTTAATCCAGGAGACAGATGAGACATGACAGTACGGTAGCATGATTAGAATGGATGTAATTGAACAGTGGTGAAGTGAATATGAGACGAAGTGAAGGCTCCGCTCAGCACTGAGGAAGACGCCAATCAAACGGAACGAAAACAAAACCAAGGGAAAAAAATCACCAAAGTATATCCTATCATCCTCAGAGATGTTTTTTTTTTTTTTTAAATAGAATCCTTAGCAGAGTGTAAGAGATGAACAGACTCTTGAACCTGCCTGACCATCAAATGAACAATGCATTTAAATTCATTCCCAGGGCTCGCTGTTGTTACATGAGTGGAGTAATACCTCAGTAGACATCAGAATGCTTCAGTCTGATATTTCCTAAACACAAACCTCTGTAAATGTTGTTCACCAGAACCCGCCTTCTTTTTGACAACTGCCTTGTTATTCATTATAAATTTGGAACACATATAAAATATGAAATGAGCATCACAAACATTCGTCTTGTATCATTTAAAAAAACAAAAAAACATCCCCTAAGTGATTTTCATTTGTGTTTAAACTGCGAATTAGATGAATTCAGCTTCACCGTGTGTTTGGATCAATTCTTTGTTTTTATTATTATCGTGAAATGGCAGGCTGATTAAATAAACAACTCAAGATGTAAGGATTATTTAGTTGGTGGTGAGAGTTTATAACCAACACTACAACCTACAGTGACCATTGCTGTTTATGGGGGTAGAGGCCCCTAAAATATTGAAATGTATATATATATTGAGGCCAACTTTGTCTTTTTGCATGTTCAACTGTTTGTTTCTGCTAAGTGGGGACTGTTTCATTCCTTTACATTATGTAATTCAAGTTTCATTTAAACCTTTAAGTATTGCTTTCACTGTTAGCTCCTAAATGTTTTTTTTCTATACGTATTTACATGAAAATACCTCTGTCATCTGTCGAGATGTCGAAAAGGTTCTCTTGATGCCATGTCAGCTGGTATGACAGAGAGTGAAACTCTACTGTTGGGAATGATGTGAGACAACACTGTAATGGATGAAACTCTGGTGGGAAAACTGCACTTGGAGGATATTCAATGCCAAAATATTACACTAGCTGTGACCAGTTAAAAGGACATGGGTGCAACAGAATTTACCTCACAAAGGTATTTCAAGAGGCGAGTTTACAAGATCACAAGTAAAATATTTGATAAAACCGAAATTAACTCCAAATACGACATATTCCAGCATTTAGTTTTGTCAAACACAAAGTGGAAAGATGTAACTCAGCTTAATGATCTGCCGCCTTTTGAAACTCCACTTTGTCATCGAGAAAAAAAAAGATAAATATGCTATTAATGTTTTCTTATCTTTGTGTTACTGAGTTCTTATGTTTTTGAAATTTCATGTGTATGGAAACGTTATTAAAAGAATCAAAAGATGACGGTGTGTCTTTTAGGATTTTGCTTTTTCAAACTGTGTTGTAATTAAATCTGTATGAAGAATGCCAAATAAACACTGCAACATCTACCATAATTCTGTAAGTTATTTAATAAATGTGAATTAGTTTCAACTTCTATTTGAATCAATATCTTCTGTACAAAAAAAACATTCATCAACGATCTCTAACAATTAAAACAAATTCACATTGAAATTCTAAATCTAACGACAAATTTTAAAAAGTCTTGTGTCAGTGGCTCTAATCTGACAGATCTACAGCTGCAAACATAATAAGTTGTAAACATTAGATGCAAAAAACGGTCGATTTTCAATGACTGCAGTCGATTTGAGGGCCATGTTGGGCCGAACTGTCTCACAGTTCAAAAAGCCGAGCAGTAAAGAAGACGGAGGATTTGTGTCAAACCCTGTTTGTTGTTCCTGGGCTGTTTGGATGGACTTTGAAGACACACTAACAAAGACCTTGGTCAAAGGTTTTCACCAGACGTTTGATGTGGAAGAGTTTTTGTCGAAGCTCTTTGCACTGCTTCTTCTTTGCTTGATGATCTGAAGTCTAAAAAAAGAAAATTGAAAGATATCAAAGGAGCAGTTCACCTCAAAATTAGACTCAAGTTGTCAAGACGTTACGGTTGTGTTTCTTTAATTCTTATTTGGCCGTTTTGAGCAACACAATCATGGCCTTTAGCTTAACTAACAGGCTGCTGGCTAAAGGGTCAAATCCAAGAAAGAGAATGAGCATCATTTCCAGTGTAATCACACGTTCTGATGCCACAGATGTGATTCCACTCACACTTTTCAGGTCTTTCAGTCGGTTATACTCGTCTGCAACACCCTGAAAATGGAAATACAAATACAAGACAATTAGAATATTGTATATATAATCAGAGACCGGTACTGAGAATGACTGACGCGGTCAACACATAATCATAAGGCACAGCTATGAATAGCCACGTCCGCCCTGAGGTTTTACACTGCATGCTCCTGCCATCTGTTTTCCTCTACCTGGTACTTCACAGAGTCCTCGTCCAACATGTCCAGTTCTCGGCTTAGCTTGTGCATCTGGTCACTGAGGTCATCGATTTCGGCACAGAGGGCCTTATAGGAGGTCAGATCAAAGTCAAACTCCTTCTTGTACTGCCGGCGCTGCTCGTCCGAAGTTATCTCTGGGTATAGCCTGCACATGAGAAGATTATTACATTTAAAGTATTATAGAGGCAGTGTGTATAGAGGGGACTTTTATTAAAATAATTTAGGACGTTGCCCATGTTGCTTTGAAGACAGTAGTGATGCTTGATGCGTCGTATCACAGCATTTTCTTCCAAAATGATTTTAATATTCAGAGCAGGGCACCGTTCTCTTGAACAATGTAATATATTATTCTTACATTGGGTTGGTTGATTTATAAAAAACTGCCCTTTTCATTTTCCTTTCAAGTTGTAGCGGCCCACCTGTAGAGGTCAGCCTCGCGGCCCCCGTCCAGCTCGTTGGCCGTGTCCCCGGTGGTGTAACCGGTTTCATACGGGGAGTCCACCCTCCCGGGAGCAGCAGGCTCGGGCCCTCCGCCCTTTCTCCGCTGCTTCTCCGCGGGGCAGAGAGGAGGTTTGCTGACGCTGTCGGTGTCGTCCGAGGAGCCGCTGGAGCAGACTGCCCCCCTGCTGTTCTGATACAAAGGCTCCGCGGCCCGGTGGTTACTGCTGTCGGCAGGGAAGCTGCGAAGAGGCGCCACAGAAGTAGTACATGATTGTGTTGTTCTTGAAGGTCCGCGGTTGCATTCATTTACGTTGTATTTACAGGATTCAGTTCAGGAATTCAGAGGAAAAAAAGAGCTTTTTGGCATTTTTGGTTTAAGTTGGTTTGTTAGCTAATCATCTGTTTTGGTCTCAGCCTAAAAACATTTCTTTAGTTGATTAGGACATTTTTAGATAACAACTAACAAGAGAATCCAATTTATTTGATTTCAACTGAAGAAAATTGCATTTCTTTTAAAAAATGATCTTTATAACTGTCCCGAGAGAAGCCAAACATTAAGCATCAATCCTGAGGAAGTAAAATGTGTACATTTTAAAGTGCAGCACAGACACTGGTCTTCTGAGGACTCTGCAACCATCACTCACCTTTTGCTTTTATAATTTCCATCATTGGGGATGCTGACTGTTCGCATGCCGTAGGAGACCACACTATTCTCCGCCCCCACTTCAGGTGCTGATGCAACAGTTGGTGCCTGCTGGGTACTGCGCACCTCTCCAACAAGGTTCACCTATTAGACAATACCAGGAGACCAAAATCGGAATCCATTCATTTAATGTCGGACTTGACTACAATCAGGCAGAAAGATAAAAGCACCCATTATGTAGAGTTCTGAAAAATAATGCCATATTAAGCATCCTTATGCATAAAAAGTATGTATGCTGGGAAGAAATAACCTTTTCTGTCACACAATCCGTGAAGTATAGAAGTGAAGAGCTCTGAAAGTGACCCCTTCTGCTAAAGTGTGACCAAAGAAGTTTCTTTAAACTACAGATTAGCTTGCTGCTTGTTTCTTTGGATAATCTGCAAGAGTTTTTCAAGTTTTCCAAAGCCCAACAACTCGATCAAATAGTTGAACGTAATAAAACCGTAATTAGCGATCAGTTTAATTTCTGAATGATTAATCACAAGTCAACTGCTGCCATTGTTTTCTTATGATTGATTTTTAAAATGTATTTCTTTATAGCGGGTCCAGCACTTTCATATGCAATGAAAAGCGGCATACTTGACACCTCCTCATGTTATAGAAGTTAATGTAGGCTCTTTCCTGTTTCATCAACATATCATTTTCAAACATTTAATATATATCTTGTTATCCTTTTTTTCTCAATAACCACTCTTTTCCTAGTTGTGTTAAACCCGAATGAAGCACAGGACTGAAGGAAATGACCACTTTGCCAGGAGTCTAATCTGCAGCGTTCCCTTCATACTGAATCATTTAGCGCCGCCACAGTCTGTGGGGGCTCACACAGCAACACTCAGGAAACTCAACCCGTTTTATACATTATACATGCCACATACATTATATATGCCTCCCTGCGAGGCAAACATCTTCACTGCAATACAAGAGAGCCCCAGAATGAGGGCTGAATCTTGATGAAGTGACTCGTTACACCCTTTGCAGTGATAGGCAGTATGTAGGCCACGGCCTCGCTGGATAAACGGATTGAACGCGTTTCTTTCCTTTCTATAACGAGTCAGGATGGACAGGATGCATTCACGGTACACTGCCACTCCAGTATATTCACTACCGCGAGATACCACAGGATGCCACCAGCGTAAAGAGCAAACAGAACCGCTCTTGTGGAGCTCCACGGCAACGCGGCTCAGATGTTTCTGCTGTATCCATCATGGGTCGCTGGAAATATTTTAACAACGACCGATGGTGTCAAGAGACCCAGCCACTATGCATCTGCAGCTTCTGTTGTTGCGTCACATCATTGTCAACGAGACAAAGTCATCAGCTGTGCTAGACAGCGCATGAACAGAAGTGTATCAACATCAACATCATGATCCAGGTAAAACAAATTGATTTGTCAAATGGCTGCAGAAACTCTAGAATATCAGAATGGCATTAGAACCTGTGAGCCTAAGAACATGCAGCCTACATATAGCATACTTTTCTAATGTTTTACTGAGTTGTATAGGTATCAGCAAGTACACACCTGTTTCTTCCTGGGTACAAACACTGTGAATCATTTACAGCCTCCTTTGACTGGTTTCAAATGGTTCACTCCGTCCTTAAATGTGTGATTATGTGCAACCATCTCTGCACATAAAACAAAACAGAGAGCTAGTGCATAACCATGAGGTAAATTACTATGAAAGAGTCTCTCGACCGGTTTCCTTTCACCATAAATCGTGTTTTATTGCTCATTTGTGAATGGTGACTGTGCAGCTGTTATCACTACTCTGGTTAATGATCAGTCAGACTGATACCCGGGTGTGCCAAAGATAAATAGCAACGTTCCCTTAGTCAGCCGGTTGAGTGTGAGAAAGCAAAATGTAACAAGCAAAAAGACTTGACTTTGTGTATGTTGATTTTTGTTTTTTTATCTGGCTGGAATATATAAATAAACAATTAACCACACGTCTTTAGTGTAATTAGTATATCTTGCATATATTCATATAAACCAGAGAGAGAGACATTACTCACCCAATCCTGTACATCCTGGCCCTCTGACGACCTGACCCGCGGCTCGTCCCAGTAGATGTTAGCTTTGCCGTGACTCCAAATCTTGCTGTGGGTCTTGTAGGCGAAGTAAGCCGACAGGCACAGGGCCAACACCACCATCAGACCCAACACTAGAGCGACCGCCTGATGACAAGAGGAAATGAGGGGTCAGCAGGGAATAAAACAGAAGAGAAGAGAATGAAATTGAAAAATCCCACTGACCTCCTCCGGGTCCATGTAGCAGTAGTGGTGCAGGTATTGATTGTACATGGGGAATCCCCCGGGGAAACCGGCCCCTACGCTGCCGCTGAGGCTGGGGCTGCCCTGGATGTTCTGGCACATCATCAGCATGGGGTTGTAGAGCATGCTCTGAGAGCTCTGAGACATTGGGTTCACCCCGATCACAAAGATGATGTCGATGATGCCCTTGGAGTCAAAAGAAAGGCACAGTTATTCCACATGGGGCAACACATAAACCAATAAACCAGAGCTAATATGCTGGTTAGCACTGATGGTTAACCCTGCTAGCTCTGTTAACACTGGTGCTGATGTTAGCGCCATTATCTTCTAGCCAGAGGTTGACAGCAATTTGGAGGCATTAGATATGCCCTTAATGTTAAACATTTAATATATTTTTCATCTTGAAAAAGGATAGTGACATAACAACCTTAAAGCCGCATTTAACAATGTTACACATTAACAATATACAGAGTACTTCTTTGACCCGCATTGATCAAATGGCCAGATAAACAACTTGAAATTATTCTTGGTGTTTACTGAATTGAACTCGTGTAACAGTTGGTGAGACGCACCTGAAGGGCAGCCAAGATGATATCACAAACAAACACGGTGAGGTAGAACCTGCATCCCCTCATGACCCGGGACCGTGAGAAGCTCCCCACCAGGAAGCCCAGGGACACTAGGAAGTTCACCGCTGCCATGGAAATCATCGCTGACTTGGCAGATTGTGGCGTCATGTAGGAGCCGCCGTAGCCGTAGCTGCCTCCGTAATATCCAGACTCCATCCCCGCGATCCCCCCTGTAGCCCCGACCCCATATCCCCCGTAGCCAAACCCATTCATGTCCCACACCAGGGTGGAAGCCACGCAGGCGAATATAATGAAACACATGAGTACTGTAACTCCTTGGAAGGTTTTGACGAAACCAGGAGGAGAAAACCAGCGGTAGAAGTACTGAGGCTTCCCTTCAATGTAGTTGGAGTCAGGGGAGGCGTTGACGGTGTAGGGGACAAACTGGCTCTGGGGGGAGTGGACGCTCCTGGGGGGATAGAAGCTTTGGGAGTTGGTGCTGTAAGGCGGGCTGTACACAGGGGGGCTGTCGTAGTACCGAGGCTCGTACATGGTCCTGAGGATATCGCTGTAATTTTACCTGGAACAGAGAGGGGAAAATGTACAAGTCAATTCAAGTCATTACTTCACCTCTATTATATGTTATTTACTGTATATAATACTAACATTTCAAATAGTCAATTACGAGTCCTCTGGAATGATGCCTTTAGAAAGGAAAATGTGAAGCAGAAAATGAAATCCTCTACATGGGTGTTTTAAGCATCTCTCGGCCCTCTATTCACCGCAGCCCTTCTCTGAACCCTCTCGACGCTATTGCTGACCCACACCTCATCACTCCGGTGAAATTAAAACCAGCAGCCTTTAATAATTCAGAAAGAAAGCAGATAAGTTACCTGAATGCACCTGCTGAGTGACAGCTAACTGGGAAAAATGGGAAGCTGGAATAGAAGCCCAGTCAAGTGTGGCAGATCAGTTATTTCTGGAAACATGTAAATAGTCTCTTGTCTTTATTGCTTTAGGCAGCAGAGTCTTTGCTCTCTGAACAGAGGGGTGAGTCAAGGTGTTTTGCGTGGGATCTGTAGGACACGATGACCTCCACTCGGATTAACAGCACAGCTCTGGATTCGGCCCAGAACCCCTGTGTGTTATCTTCAGCTACATGTCAGTGCCGGAGAAGAAGAGGAGACGAAGAGGGTGTATTCTGTCTCCTACTTATTTAATACACGTCCTGTTTAATGATTAGTAAACCGGTGTCGAGTAAGGTTTTTCTTTCTATTTTTTTGGGTACCAGCAAGTAAGAAAAGTAACTCAATTGGCTGACGTGATAAAAAATAAAAACAGATGCCATGTTCCCAGATCCAGACTTTAAACTCCTATTAGTTGCGCTTTGAAAGTCTTTGTGAAACATCAAACCGGTCCTGCGTTTGATCAAAGGTAAAACACAATGTAAACGTGGCTCCTGTAACAGATTAAACAAGGACACTCTCGGTTCCCCTTCGTACATACCTTGCACCGTGGAGATCGTTCCTCAACCCCGCAGCTCGTCTGATCTCATCGAGTCTCCTCTCCAGCGCACGTGTACTTCTTCCGCGGTCGTAAACCGAGTCATTTCGCGCTGTGGGTGCTTTCATTGATAAGAAACCTGCCGTGGGTCTCAGCAGAACCACAGTCCACCCAACCTGCTGACCCGACTGCTTCCACCTGCTCTCTCTCTCTCTCTCTCTCTCTCGTCGGCTAATGGCTGCCTAGAATGAAATATTAAACATCGCAAAAGGTTGAACGCGCTCTTCCTAAAATACAGCGGTTCATTTTAAAGTTCCTGTATGTTTCAAAGCATTACATACAGGTTTACTTTAATGGATATTCGTTGTAATAGTGCTTTTTCTCCTCCATTATTAGAATGGATTAATTAATTACGTTTTTACAAAGACTACCAACAGGGCTCATTGTAAAAAATAGTTTATAGTTATTGTTAAGTCATGAAGTCAGTTCAATGAGGTTTGTTAAGTGTTTAAGTCAATACTGACAGCAGGTATTGTGTCCACAACAAAGGAAAGAGGAGAGCAATGAATTGAGAGACACTGTATGAGGTTAGTGGCCATAACTGCTGTTCATGTTCATAAATGTCAGCACACAGCAGCAGGTTAATGCATCACTTATGACTTGCAGTTTGACTTGGAGTTTAAACCAGTGATACAAGCCTTCACTTAGAATTGAGGACACTTGGACTGAAAATACCTGAAACCTTTTCCCAAACTCAAAGATTAGATGTTGTTGAAAAATGACCAAAGATTACTTCATCCACGTACAGTAACCATGCAACAATGGAAAAATGAATTTCAAGAGTAAAGACGGACAGGTCAAAAATGACAAAATTACAAGAGATTTATTTAGAAAATGTCAGCCAATGTGCAAGAGCTTGACCTAATTGTAGTTGACTCAGTGACATCGAGATGAAATGTTTTCTTCGTATCATCAGAGCAACATTTCTCTGCTATCAAAATGGTCACGTATAATATATCACAAAGCTGAAGACACTGAAAATCATTTAACAGTTGAGAGGTGGAAGCCAAGCGAAGCAGACCACACAGGCAGTTCTATCTACCAATCACTGACAAAACTGTGTTTGAAAATACACAAATCAATTCTTGTAAATGACAAAATTATTCCAAGAAAACGTGTGATGACTTGTTATAAAAGTTCTACACAAAACAGTGAGTGAAACGTTTTGCCCTTATGTTATAAACCAGGTGTCACGTCAAGTTGGTGTCTGCATTCAAAATAAATAGATTCAATACGATCAATATACTTGAAACATGAAAAAGAGACCCAAAAAGAAAATGTTTGTTTTTTCCGCTCAGCCAGATACTTCTCTCTGTTCTTCTTCATGACGGACCGTTTTCCATGGTTTCCTGGTCAAAAGTGCGTATCCTGTTTTTGATGTGGCTTAATTTAGCTTTTAAATAGTCACAGCGCTCCTTTTTCTCTAAGAAGCCAGGTTCCTGTGAAAAAACACCATCAGACACATCAACTCATCTATTCACTAACAGCCAGGCATAAAAACATATTTGGTTATTTACACAATTGTAGCAAAATGTAGGATTTGCTGGATCCTTTTTGAATTTCTTGAGAATGAGTAGATGGAAAAAAGAGGGCACTTGTGGCCTGACTTACGAACAAACTTACATTCTTTTTACGCTGATACTTCTTCAAAATGCTTTGAATCCTCTGCTGGTCCTGAAATGATAATGAAATGTCAACAAAACCCGACATAAAACGGTCCGTATCAGAAATAGATTGTGTACAAAGAGATATGTTTAAGATGTCTGCGATAAGGAGGCCTAGTCTGGACCTTTTCAACCCAAATTAAATCCTGGACGACTCTCACATAAATAGTTTATACGGTGGATGGATATGATTAAATAAAGGTTGTTTTACATCGATCTCACCTCTTGGGTTTTGTTCTCTCTGAGGAGCGGTGCCATCATGGCATCCAGCTCTCTGAACTTATCGAGGGTGGCGCCGATGTCTCTGTGGAGGTCCTTGTATTCCTGATACTGGTCGTTGAAAACTGCTTTATATGTTTCCCTTTCTTCCACACAGTTGATCACTGGATACTTGCTGTAGGGGAGGATTTTCAGGACTAAGTAAATAGTGGCATACAGTACATTGATAATATTAAAAGGCATAGTTTAAACATTCACTCACATGATGTAGTCGGCGATGATGTGTACTTTTGGGGTGTATAGAGACGCTGCAGCTCTGTTCACACTGACTGGGTTCTTATAGACATCAGAGATGGCGTTATTTCGATCATCTTTACTCAAACACTTATTCCTTTCATCCTTGAATGATATGTGCTTTGTTTTGAGATGAGTTAACGGGATGGACTGGTGTAACGTCTCCTGGGGCTGAAGGTAAAAAACAAAAAGGATTATTAATTGAATGTAGTTATGTAATGTAAGTGCATGTGTGTGTCATCACCACCATAAACGCTCTATAGCAACAATGTAGGTGAAGATACATGTCAGAGAAATCCTAATTAAAAGAAAGAATAGAGAAAATTACTTTACTTGATTACTTTGCACTAAAAAGCCTCACATATATGGATGCAAACCAGCAACGTCTATACCAGACATTTGACTTATGTGTTTCTATAGCACACTGATGGAGAAGACGGCACAGTCGATATATTAAGGAAAAACACAGTTCTTTGCACAAATGCTGGATGACCGCCAGGCAAAAAGCCCTGACATATCAATACTGACAAATGGCATGCTCACTGCAGATCATCCTGACTGACTCTAAATTTTATTGGATTTGATCTACCATTGTTGTTTTGGGGCTGTTGGTGGCTCATTTGCAATCAATAATAGTGTCCTTGACTGTTGTCAACAATGAATGGGATGTTAGGTATGTCGTATATACTTAAAATAACATCCAGGGGAAGCGTGTTTGACAGAGTAAACACGTGACAGGGATACATCTGCAGACGCTGAATAAAAAAACGTGCAAACACTTTCAAGTAGAACTTGAGCTCCGAATGATGATCAATTTTCATACCCAGATTAATGCAACTCTTGAATAGGACACACTGTATGATGCAATGATTCTCCTCCCTCTTTAAATTTAGAAGCAAGGAGATTATCTTTCAACAAAACTCTACATCTGATCAATGACCTCTACCTTGTTCCCAAAGTGCTCTCTCTCCATCCGTGCAGCTTCATGCCTCCACATCTTCAGACACACCAGGAAGCTTCCCAGATACATCGCCATGTTGATGAAGATGAAAGCCGTTCCCGCCATCTGTCCCCCATCAACCCGGCACAGATTGGCCATGATGGGATTAACCCCTATTGTCGTGTAGCACAGCCCACCGCGGTTCAAGTCGTTCAGGTAGACAATCCCGGCTGCCATGTAGAGCAGGAACAACGTCACGTTGATGAAGGCCTCCATCAGTGGCCACCAGGTCGCGTCGAGGAGGATGGTGCGATAATACATCGTCAATCCCATCACTAAAAGGGTCAAGGTTATGATCCAGCACACCCCAGCTACAGCCAGTACGAATGGGGTCATGGGGCCTCGGTAGCTGTATCCAGACATGCCTTGGCCGTTGTTATATGCACCGTTATAGAGTCCGTAGCTGTTGGACCACTCACTGTCCTTCTGGATGTACGCGATGACGCAGGCAAAGACCATGCCACCAAAAAGGAGTTGAAGTCCCGCAAGCATTCTGAGCAACCCTGGCCAGGATTTCAAATAAGAGTACTTCAGGTTATACACCTCCATCTTCTCAGCGTAGTACTCTGCAGGGTGGATACTGGTCAGGAGAGATTCCTCTCGTGGGCTCTGATACAAGAGGTCACCAGAGGGGCTCCCCCCTAACAAAGGCTTATGAGAGTTCTGGCTGGAGTTGCACAGTGAGTCACCCCAATTTCTACGCTCCAGCAAGGGACTCACAGGAGGACTCACCCTGGTCCCATTTGGAAGGATCTGGATCCCACTGGTGCTAGCTTCAGAGTCATTTAAAAGGTCACTCTTCCTTGTCCATTTGTGAAGGATGCCTTCCCATGAATGAGGAATGAAGGTTTTCAGTCTATCCTTCATGCTGCCTTTATTATCCCCCTTCTCGGCGTACGGCGGAGTGCTGGAAGGTAGGCCTGTGGAATTAGTATCACCATCTTCTGTAATATTATCTGGTATGGGTGTGTGAGCAACCCACACAGGCACTGGTGGGCCAGAACTGGAGTTTGTCTTGCTAGAGGAGGACTCGACCACACTGCCAGTGTCTTGCCTCTTGAGTTTGCTGGCCCAGCTTTTCATACTGCTGGCTGATTTTGGTGATTCATTTAGAAAGAAAAAAACATGCAGTCCTTAGGAGGCATTGCTAGAGAGAAAACTGAGATGGGGAAAGATATATTATTAGCAGGTATACAGAATAAGTATGCAAGTAAATATGCCACAGCTATATGCTGTTATTGTACTGTATATAACTTAATTTCAAAATATATATTCACATTCGATTTAAGTCAACATGACTTCCAGTATAGTCCAGAGTCCAGTATATTAACTAAACATGTTATATCAACTTCCATTGACTTAAGTAAAAAATACTTGAATAACCTAAATAAAAGCCACAAAAACTGTCCATCCCGTCTGTTCTATTATTTCATGGTACGTAATTATAAAACACAGGTGCATTGTCTGGAAAAAAGGTTAACTGTGATGTTCCAGCATCGCAGTATGTGATTTGTGGAAGGCGGACCAAACCACGCTAAACCACTGCAACATCCCTTTAAACTATTTGATCCCACAGCAGAAGAGCTCAGAGAGGGACCACAACATGACTTCAGTACAGCTCGCCCTCGACTAATAACAGTTCAAGCCGTGACTCACACCAGCCCTCTGCTCAAACCTTTGATACACAAAAAATAAATAAAACCGTCACTAAGTGGGAACACATCATTAACGCAAAGCATATTTGTGTTAAAGAGAATCTTATAAATACACTTCACTCACCGCTTTGACCCCAGCTTGTTTCTCTGGTCATGCCGATGGACTTTGAGCGGCTGTTTGTAAAACAACAGGAACTGATACCTGCTATAAAATGGCCAGCATGTCCACGGGGCCCCACTCAGCTCTCCGCCTTCGGTCCCTCAGGTGACTCACTCCTGGTGTTAGACGCTCTCTTCCACACAAGCGCGGGGATTGGCCAACGGTGTGTGTGGAGAACTGAGGGCGGGAGTAAAATCTCAAACATTAATCCTGACCCACTGTTGAGCCGGTGCCTGACTGGCACTAGTGTGTTAATCTGTGGGAGGGAGAGGGAGGGAGAAAGAGAGGGGCTGTAACTTTGGACATTCAGGAAAACTAAGAAAGGAGGTGGCGAGCTAGAAAATGATGTAACCTACAACATGAGCTTGGAAGGGCCTGGATGGACATTAACGCTGCTAAGTTCAAATAACATCTATCATCATTTATTGATTATTCAAGTGTGGAAAATGGACAATTCCCCCATTATAATTCATTGTGTGCACATACACCCGCCTAGCATCAACAATTGAGTTATTTTTTTTAGAAAAGCATGCATTTGATATGAGCCATGTGCTATCTTATAAGATCTGTAAAAAAAACACCTTTATCATCCAGTCATTTATAAATATAACCAATCCTCCTCTGAATAGTGTATTGTATTGTTGTCACAGAGGGAACTGGAGTGCTCAGCACTAGAGGGCAGCAAGATGCTGTGTTTCTCACTCTGATGGTTGATGGCCATCTCTCTCTCTCACCTCACTGAGTTATCTCTCTCTATCTTCCAGTTTCTGTCTCTCTTTCCCACTTTTACTTTTCCTCTTTCACATTACACTTTTCCAACTCTATCCCCTCTATTCCCACTCATTTTGAGATTTCATGCCATGTAACAAAGTGCAGTGTATTTTAAATTATGACTGTTGTGCTGCAAAACAACCCTTCATCAATGACAACACGTGTTGTGTTCATTGTGTGTATCTGACCACTGGTGTATGACGCCACTAGACATGTGCCGACAATTCTTCCAGGGCAAGGCAGATTCTCATGTCGAGAAAGCTTAAGGCAAGGACATCTGTAGTGACCCCCCTACTCCACTCTCTCACACACACACACACACACACACACACACACACACACACACACACACACACACACACACACACACACACACACACACACACACACACACACACACAGTAGCAATCCCAGCCAATACAGTGCGTAACAACATAATGCCACCCACTTTCTCAAGTGACTACAGAGTCCCAGCAGTGGCCTCGCCGCGGGGCGAGCTCATCTGTTGTTGCTGTGCATGTCCTCTACTGCCGCCGTAGGTGCCAGCTCAGCTGCAGTGATATGTGAGAGTCTTTATCAGGGTATACTGTATAAAGCAAACGCATAAAGAAAAAAAGAGCAAACATACAGGTCTCTCTTCTTTGTCCTCTTTTTGGAAATGAATGTGCAAAAAAGGCATGATTATAAAAGACAGATTCATGGAAAAAGAATATAGAAAAGCAGATGTTAAAGGGATTGTTGAATTTGAAGAAATATGCTTATTTGCTCACTTGCTGACCATCAGATGAATCTACTCTCAAAATGAAGCCACAACTAGTACGCTTTAGCTTACCAAAAAGGCCTTATGCCATCTTCTCCACTGCATTGTACACCAAGGCTCAACCACAGCTTGACAACTCACTTAGAGACATTCGTTTTTGGTTTTCCATCAGCTGGATCTTCCAGCAAAAGATTCCCTGCTACATTAATGTTGTACTAATGTGTAGATGAAAACAAAATCAAGAAAAACGCCTGGTATCAAAAAAGTTGCACCGTGCAGCATAAGTTGGCATAGATATAAATATGGTATAAATGCCTTTCTATGCTTTTTTTTCTCCAAAAGGTGCAACACAAATAACCTTGATTTTCGTTGCGTATTACGTAATTTCTCTAACACCGTATATGGCGTGACGCAAGAACTGGCCTTGTGTTCTTTTAAAAGGGGTCAAAAGTATACATCAAATCACTTTTTGAGTACATCATTTGTTGGTCAAGTATCAACAGATGAGGCATAGTGAATAATACAAATATTGTTGGCAGAATAGACAAAGTTATTATTTACAGCTAACTGTATTTGATGTGAGTTACGATCACAGTTCATCACCAGCTAGAAAGTTGAGTTTCTAGCTGATGATGATGCTGTCAAATGGAGGACAGATGAGAAGCTTCATGTAAACTTTATCCTTATGCATCCTAGTGTACATACACAAAGAAGATACATCCATGCACACTTTCATGCTTGATGACCTGAAACGTGGCTTGAGGTCTCAACCCCCCCCCCCCCACCCCCTCCTTTGAGAGCTAAATGAAGCAGGATAGCTACGCCTAAGCCTCGAACAGATAACCACATTTGTATCAGTTCATCCTGCCTCCGAACAGCGAGCGAAACCAGCAACGGAGGAAGACCTTCATTTAGGTAGAAAGGGAGAAGTGATCGTTGCTGATTATAAAGCGTTTGTTGGAATGAAAAGGCCTTTCCCATTCACCCTCGACCGCTACAGCATTGTGCATTAGAAAAAGGCCAAAACCAAGATCAATACTCCCATTCGCTTTGATATCCCCAAGTGTATGCTGGAAGTGATTGGGAGGGCATTAAGCATAATGTAGCAGCTTGCTATCAGCTGCCATGGCAGACAGGGAGAAAAGAGAGGACTGCAATAAATTCAATAATTCCCCTGTCTGCCACAAGCTGTCCCCGAAGGACCTTTTCACACTCTCGAATGATCCTCACCCCCCTCCTCCCCCTCTTCCCTGTCCTTTCCAAGTCCGAGGGTCAACCTCAGTCCTCTGCACGCTGCCCTTATCGTCTTTCGTCGCTGTGGATCCATCTTCAGTACCCTCTAGGGGAAATCTCGGATAATTTGTAGTTTGTAATTGAAATCGCTTTGTTCTTGCCTTTCACACTTCACAAAAACAAAAATAAGTAGTAGCTGGATGAGTTAACCATGCTCATTAGGAGACCAATCTTATTACTGCAAGAAATACTGGGAAGCTTATCCGCTCAGGACATTAAGTAAGCAGACAGATCAGTGAGTTGTACTTTTCAATTTAGCCTCTCACTATGAAGCAACGTGGTGATTGGTTGTTGTTGTTTAAAACCACACGTGAAATGATAAGCAACATTTCATCTAATGCTGCCACTGGGAGGGATGGTGAGCAAAGCGCGTCTTAGGAGCAACAACTGCAGGGTGACTGACTCTGCCACTCTTGCGGGATATCGATGTGCTGCCAAGTCCCTCCTGATTTGGCATTAATTAACCAGGCTGAGCCATGTTTGTGCATGTGGACATGAATAGCAGCTTGTCATTTGAACATTAATGGCTGAGTGTGTGCGTGCCGCCTACAGCTCACAGTTCACCTTGGAACACAGCCTCAGCAGCTGCGTGTCCTCCGGAGCGATGTTTATGTTCATGTCAATACGTCTTCCTGTAATCATGTTTTAGGATGTCCCTGCCTCACAGTCTTCCAGGAAGAGACGTGTGACGTCTGTATCTGTCAACACAACAACTCACCTTTCACTGTCACAATTGGCTTTTGGCCGCTGTCATTTTCCTTCTCCTCTGGATGGACCGTGTTTGAAAACATTTTGGATTGTTATTCTGTTGAGGTACTAAAAAAGAAAGCATGAGAAGTGATTACAAATTAAAAGGTTTGTCTATTGCTACAAAATGAAGAGGAGAGTTATGGTCTTAGCTGAAGAAAGTCTTTAATGATTTGACCTTGGTGTCTCTCCTTGTACGGACAAAAGTTGACCTGCAAAATGAAGGAACAGCAAACAGTTTACAGAGAACATGTTAAACCCATTTGCCATCCATTAAAAGTTGATTTATTCCAGTGCTACTACGTACATTATGCATCATGTGGCAGTATACACAGAACAATGATTGGGTTACATTTCTTCACTTTGGGTTTTTCTTTTTTACTCTGATTTATATTCTGATTTCTGCTCAATGAGGAAAGTCTACTTTTCAGGATATTGAGACTTTGGGATGCGTTTATCACTTTGACTCATCTACAGTCATCAGAACATCATGAATGCCCCTCACTTCACTACAAAATGCTGTGCATGTTTCTATTAAATATTGGAATGGTGTTTTGGCAGGACTTTGTTGGTGACAAGAGAAGGAATAAAGAAGAAAACAAACCTTTACAACAGGATTTAAAAAAAAAATGAAACATATCTCCATCAGCAGAAATAGTGTGAAATTAAAGAAATTATAATCTTAAATCCTTTGTATCCTTTTTAAACTGTTTCTACTACACTCGACCCATCTACTTTAACCCCTGCGGTTCACTGTTTGTCCGGTTCACTTGGTGACATCTACAATGAGGTCATATTTACAGGACACCCCCCTCCCACCCCACCCCTGTGCAAAACGAACATGTTAGTAAATTTGTAGTAGATGTCTCGTCTCTTATTTCATCTTTCTTTCTTTTTTTTCCAATCTCGTCTCACCTTCCTCCTGTTGCCTGGTGAAGGATGAAGTCCTTAGCACCAGTTCCTTCACATCTCTCTGGGGAGGACGCTTCAGCATCTGTGCTCCGTCCCTGTGTAACTGGATATCACACACTCGCACAATACGGAACAGGAACTGGCGGTTCCTCTGCTTTGTCCTGTCTTTCTTTTAGTTTTTTTTCCCCATTCAAACCACTCAAATGTCGTTGCTGCAGGCCACTTGCCTCTGTGTGCGCATGTCGGGGGGATTGATGTTCCTAACCTGACATGTTGTGAAGAGATGCAAACCGTGGTTTCCAAAAGGCAGGTAAGGCCATAACCAAGCAGGTAGTCTTCCATTAGCCGCCTCGACTCACGAGATGACACTAACTGTGACGGCATGATAGATCCCGTCACACTGGGAGGGTGTAGCGTAGCACTGTACGAGAAGTGGCTAGAGGTGGGGGCAGTAAAGAGTCATGCTTCATCAACTCAAGTTGAAAGGAAAAAAGCTAATACTCATGCTTGATTAAGTTCCTCTCGTAGCAAACTGAACATGTTCTCAAATGAAGGGCTCTCTGGTCAGTCAAGAGCCTGTGGGAAAGTGGTCTCACTCGCTGTCTCACAGGGTTTAGACTTTGCCCAAATTCAAGCAAAAGCAGCTCAGAAACAATTAAGAAGCATCACATACTAAGGATCCTATTTGTCAGTTATCACAAGTGGCCATTTTGAGACTTCTCTACCATTCAAACATCGTCAGGACAGCATGCTAGCCCGCTAATCTGCTGATTTCCTGATCAACTTGTAATATGCACCTGGGAAAGAAATTACTTTAAAAATCGTAAATATTTCACTACTCTAGGATGCTTCAAACACCATGCTTTTAAGGTTTTCAAATGTTTTAATATCTACTCTATCATGTGATATCATGTGTTACTTCTCTTGAAGAAACAAGACAGAGGCCAATGTTAACAGAATAGTTTGACATTTTGAGAAATATGCTTATTCACTTTCTTGGAGGAGACAACTGACCTCATTCTTTTTGCTACCTAGCTAGCAGCTGGTTAGCTTAGCATAACATAAAGACAGCAAAAAGTATGAAAACAGCTAGCAAGTACAAAAGGTTAAAAAAAATCCACTTACAAGCAACAACGCTTACAAATTAAGTTTGTCTAATTTGCACAGAAGAAGTGCATTAACGACTAATTGTGGTTTTATGGGAACCCTATATCCTAGAGTTGTGTTGTCAAAATGAGATTGCCAGGCAACCAGGGGAAGCTTTTTAGTTTTTTTTACAAATTAAATAAACGGTATCATGTTTTAGAGGGATGTAAGCATACCAAGTTTCCAGTCTTAATATTAAGCTAGGCTATCTAGTTGCTAGCAGTAGCTTCATATACAGAAACAAAAGTAGTGTCAATCTTCTCATCCAACATTTGGCTGGACTTAATTTTACTTCCCAAAATATATCTTTTAAATCTATAGAGGATCCCATTCATCAAAGTTGCTTAAGCACTTTTATTTGTATCCTTTTGTTGTAGCGGTTTTTCTTCACCTCACATTTAAAACAGGTAATGCATTACAGAATCACATTACTGCCACTCTCTAGGTTCTGCAACTATAAAAACCCTAGATATCCTGGTACAATTTTGAAATAAATCAAAGGAGAAAAAAAAGGCAAACAAAAATAAAAATCATGTAAATCATAAAAAAAAAAAAAAATCATCAAGCCATCTGAGGAAGGTTGTTTTCCGTTGAGCCATGCAAAGGGCAGGGTTGGCTTCTCAGTTTGACCAGTGACGTGTGCCTTTGTGGCCGTGTATACCAGCAGACCTCAAGCCATGCCGTTATCTGAAGACCACAGGAAGCTCTAATTAGTGGGGGTGAGAAAGATAGAGGACTACAGATCTCATAGTTGTGTGTATGAGTGTGCAACATTGAGCTAAAAGTGAACTTGTTCTCTGACAAACGCACTTACAAATATTCTCTGTCTCACCTTTGCTTATTCTCTGAACCCTTTCATGTTAGTAGAAATAGAAGAAATCAAAGATTTTTAAAACATTTAGATTTGCTGTGTAATGGAGGCAATGTTATGCATTACATTAAGACATTTTCTTTAAATTTTTGGAGAGGAATGTATCTGAAAAAGGAATGCAATGCTGTATTCAGACTGTTAACATCGTAAAAAAGCTCTGAAATTAGTAATTAAATAACCCTCTACTATTTATACATTCAGGCACTGAAAATCACATGTCAATATGTAACTAAAAAAGATAGTCCCTCTCATTTTCCCTTGGTAAGAACAAGGAAGCTGAAAACATGAAGTTGGCAACTGTGTAAATTTTTTCTACCCAGTAGTAACGCCATTTGCATCTCCTTTGCTTGTCTTTTGTGACAGTTTCTACTTCCCCTTAAGTGCATTTTCAAAGACTGACCTCCAGTCAGAGCTTTTGTAGCCTTGCCTAAAGCTTTCACCCAACTCCAACCCATGACTTTAGTCTTTTGGAAGGGAAATCCAATGGTTTGTCCCGCTCTCCTCACCAGACAGACGGGGAGACAGGCGGATGGGCGGAGTGATGTCCTCCATGCCCTCAGAGGACCGGCACGTGAGCCCGAGGCTCCACAGACCAACTTCCCCCCTCGTGGTTAAGGACTCTCCGGTGTGATAGCCAGCTCTCACCCCAGCGACCCTAAAATCAGTCATTTTTTTAACTATACAAGGGCTTTTACAAAAAAGCTAACTTGAACAGCCATACAATGGCTAAAACATAAACCATATCTCTACTTTGTCTCGGTTGTTCCATCATTTAAAATTAGTTTTTCTCTTTTACTTTTTTGGATGCATTTGTGTTTTCTTGATTTAAGTCTGCTCGATTTCCTTTGTTCTTTTGGAGTAGCTCTGATCCAGTCCTGTCCTGTGAGGCTCAGTCACAGAGGAATTGGTTTTTTGGATTTGATGACAGAGGAGAGAATGGGGGGGTAAGGATCAGACCCGGGGTCAAGATATGGATTCATTATTAGTCCAGACATGGACTAGCCGGTGGTTACAGGGACAGCTTGGATAGGGCAGAGTAAGGTGACCATTTGGGCTGGGAAAGTTGGGGCTGAAATGGGATTGCAGTGGGTTCGTCAAGGTCATCCGCTATCGGAGGAGGTGTGTGGTGCTGTCGAGGGAGAGCGCCGCCTTCGGGCGGTGGAAGTCCAGGATCGCTCGGAGCGTTCGGAGCGCTCCGAGGCTAGTGAAGCGGGCCGAAAGCGGTGAACAAAGCCGTCCAGAAAGTCCTGCTGCTGCTGGGTTATGGCTTGGGAGATGAGGCAGGGCAGCGCCTGCAGGCTGCCCGTCACCGAGTCCAGCTTGTCCTCCAATGTGCCGATGCGCTTGTCCAGCTCCTCACTGCGCTCCTGCAGCTCTGACACGAGGTCATACATCACATTCTGGGTCTAATGAAGGGGAGAAAAGTAAATGCGTTTGGGGAGAGGCGCACAGGAGGAGTACATAGAAGGAAGAGGGCCGGATAAATGTGAGAGAGAGAGAGAGGAGATAAATATCTGTTTTACAACTTAATATCCACATGGAACGATGCAAAAGAGGCAATTTGTAGGGGGTGTAGCATGTATACATTGCCAGACAATGAAAATGTCATATCTTAAATTGCAGTCTAAATTCAACTGGCTCAGTCTGAAGAGAAGGGCATCATGACACAAAGCAGTCTAAAAGGCAGCTGTATAGTTCCAGCAAGTCAGCATTGATTTTTATCTCCCCACAGTTTCACAACCAGCTTCTCCAATCCATTTATAGCCAGGGAAGGTCCTCAATGCATTATGTATATGCTTTTCACAACTCATTCATATAATGAAAAGAGTCTCCATAATTTAACCTATTGCTTCACAATCGATGCAATAACGCTAGTGTTAATGTATCTGTATGTACAATTCTATTCAAACTATGGACATTTTGTAAGTTTAAAAAAATACAATAAAATCTAAAGTATATATTCAATTTTACGGTAAAACGAATGCCATGTTACATATTTTTTAAGAGCAGTAGAGCTCACAAACTATTTCATACCAATGCTTTTTTTCAGACTTGTCAGAAATCAAAGGATTTCTGTCAGAAATCAAGGGTAATTTCACCGTAGAGCTTAACAAAGAGACATTGAACGTTGAACAACTGTAGGGTGGACATAGAGGGATCTGACCATCTAGCACAGTAAGGGCAAGTAAACACACATTAAAGGAGTTGGCCTCAGAACCTTTTAAAATACACACTGGAGTGCAAATGCCATCCACATCAAATGAGGCTGCAGTCATGCACCTCCCTTTGAACCCGCTCTCTGCTCTGCTCGGGTGGATCTGCTGACGTCTACACAACAGGACAGAAGCTACCGAGGCATGACTGCATTCACCTTCTTACAGCCAGATACTGTTTACAGTGTGCGTCGGGTTACTCAAACTGTTACGCTCCTAAAGGATTTTAGCGGGAACAGGAATTCACCGGGAATCGGGTTTGATCAGATTTTGGTGTATTTGACGAATATCAACAACCTAACAACAAGGGCATACAGCAGGACTCGGGGATAGCTGCTGGTTTACAGGCATGTCTCCAGTGAATGGCCTGAAGAATGAGGCAACATTAAGAGATGTGTAAAACAAGTAGTTATGTGATGACTTAGACGTTGATTCTAGGCACACATCAGAGAGACTTACCTTTGCCAGGTCCACCAATGTGTTGGCCTGATCATTGAGTTTCCTCTGCTCCATCTTCACACTGCGCAGCCTGGTGGAGGCACAGGGAGGTGCGAGCAGGAAGAGGAGGGAAAGGAGGAGGTGGACAAAGGAGAAGAAGAGTGGCAGAGGGAATAAGGGAATAGAGGGAGAACAACATATTTTTATCAGACGTGCTCTCTCTCTGAAGACATTTGAAAGAGAGGACTGCATGCATCGTAAATATATGTACTTTAGATATATCACTGTATACATATATAGTTTATAGAAATATATATGGACATATACACAAGCATTCCTGGCCTTTGTCAATGCAATACCAACCAAAACATGCAAAATTGCAGAAGCATACTACACTCGAATTAGGGAAAAAAGAACAGTGTTTATCATGTTTTATCTGGATTTTTTCTTCCGTTACATACTATTGTTTATCATAATATTGGATTGCTTTAAGTAGTACTTCAACATGTATTTACTGGAGTCAGAGTAATGAGAGTTTAGCTTGTTCCAACTAAAAAGTAATTTGTTTCTCACAAAGAGGAAAGCAATTCTTAATATAATCCAATTATATATTATTACCATGACAAAGATGATGCTTTTTCCAGCAAGAATGCAATATGCTTCCATATAAGAAAAGCCCCGAATCTGTTTGAAATCAAAACATTCCCATCTCTTTTCACCCAAAAGTAAGACATCAACAAATAAAATGATGACATGCCCTTTGTCAGTGCTACATACAGCTCACTGGTAATCGTATATATAATATATTATATATATACACACTGGTCATTTAGTAAGCGTGAAGTGACTGTGAAACGTGGGTCTTTCAGGGTGTGAGAGTGTGTGGGTGTGGGTGTGTTTGTGGATGTCACAGATAAAAGATGAAGCTCGCCAGAAATAATCTGATGACACTGCTGAACATACAGCAACATAAACATTCCAAATAACTTGTGCAGTGATACATCGGACACGTTTTGTGACGCCTTCAACATTGTGCCTCTTTATCTCTTTTCGAATACATAAGCGCTTTGTAAGAACTGTTGACGCTGATGCGAATAATGTGTCATTGTTACCGGTCACCAAGCCATCATTTGGGTGTGTGAGTGGAAAAATATCCCTGTTTGGCAAATTCTGAGACGGGATGACATTCAAGGGCATTTATCCATTTGCAACTCAGTATATCAGAGCGGAGTGAGACCGCTCGCTTACGGCTCTGTCTCCCTGTGAAGCCGTTTCAGCGCGTAGGTGCCTGTTTGCTGGGCTTTGTTGTCCCTTATGACCATCAAAAAATAAGGGCTAAAACCCCAAACTACAATTTATTCTTCAAAACAACAACCTGTGTTGTGTCTCGGCTTTTTCGTGCAGTCATCAATGTCAAATGCAAGCCATATCATTTAATGTAAAATAACAAGGATAAAAACAAAGCAAAAAATCAATAAAATAACATCAAACATTTAGACCTCATTACAGTGTGTGTGTGTGAGTGTGTTCATGTCATCACAAAACCATTAGCAGTGTAGGATGAGTTCTGTTGATGCAGGTTAATATAGCCTCCAGAGTAGCTATATTAATCATGGGCAACATTATACAGTACATCGTAGATGATGATGAACCTCTGAACAGCCCAACAAAGCTACAAGCTCATTCTGTGCATGATGCTTTTTTCTTTCACACGTTCTCTCCAGACAACCCGACACTTGTGACACCGGTGGCAAATTGTTGATGCTTATTTTTTTTGTTTCATTTCATTCAAAAGGGGAGATGGGAGGGAGAGGGGAGTAAATGAAACATTGAAGTATAAATGAGTAAAAATAATAACTAAAATCAATTCAGCATCGAGCATTTTCTTTTCTCTCTTTTTTTTTGTGGTGACAAATGCTTGTTTTCATGCATGTCAAATGCAGACATGGAGAGAGGAGGAGGATGTTGAGGAAACAGTAGGAGGAGGATACATAGAAGACTCAACTTACTTCTGAGCTCTGCAGTGATAGAGCAAAACAAAGACAGAACACAGTACAGTTTTAACCCCACAACATTCACGAAACGAGTGAAACCATTACACTTCTCACTGTAAGCACAGGGTAAAGGGGGTCGGAGGGAGAGGGGGACGGGAAGGGAAATAGGGAGGACCATTACACTTGATTGCAGTGTGTGTATGTGTGTGTGTGTGTGTGTGTGTTTGTGCGAGAGAGTTTACAGTTTGTGTGTGAGCATAACAATCGAAAGAACTATTCTCAACTTTAAAGATCTTCAGTTCATTAGCACTGCAGCTATTTATAACACATCCTAAATATCATGTACCACACATAACATTAAAGACAATCGCATGGATTGGAGATCTTAAATGCACTATTTCTAAATGACATACTACAGTTTGATTCCCTTTGGGGGTTGGAGGTGAACATATTTTATTACACATCAGAGAACACAAAACAAAAGCTGTGCAGGACTTACTGGTGAATGGCTTGGAGAAACTTGCGCTGGTGTTTCCGCACCTTGGCGTGATCTATCTTTTTGACCAACTTAGTGTGTTTGTAGATGAGCCATGTTTCCCTGAGTACATTGGCAGCTGTGTTCTTTACCTGGGAAGAATAGATGAGAAGGTCGTGACGTGTATACGGTAGCTTTTTAAAGGACAGTGTTGGTGTCAGAACAAATATCCACATAAACATCCATTTTGTTTCAACGTAGAGGCAGTGTGAAAAAAAAGTCACCAAAGCAACAAAGTGTGCCATTAAATATAATCCATAAAATACTAGAATGTAGAGCGATGGTCAGCCACAGAAATCAACAGAAAACAAATGGAGTAAGGAGCTATTAAAATGCCGGCCTAAATAGCTTAGCATCGCCGTTGGACATTTGCATGATAGTATAAAGATGACGCCTCGAAACCCAGTGGCTCCCAAACTGGATGTCAGGATCCCAAGGGGAGCTCCAGTTAAATCCAAAAAGTCCCAGCATAATTAACAATGTTATAGAGCAGAAATATATCCTTTCTTCTGGTTTTATCCCGCTGAGACCCGGGGGTTTTGCCGGCGATCCCGGCCTACATGCAGCCCTTCAGAGAGCGCCGCTGCCTCTGTTCTCATGATCACATTAAAGTGGACGACCTGTTGAATCCAGCAGTTTGTGAGGAAGGAGGCGGGAGCGCTCTTTTAAAAAGGGATGCAACCCCCCACCCCCCAAATAATTGTAAAAAACAGATAACTAGGAGGACTCACTCGTTTACAGAGTTGTGTGTCCATCATGAAGTTGTGGACATGCTTCTCAGCCTTGGTCAGCTCCAGCTTCCTGGCTACAACTGCGACCACCAGTGCAGTGCAACCAGCTCCCTGTTGAACACAGACACGGTCAAAAAAACACTTTCAAAATATTTCTTTGTTACAATGATAATTATTCAAGAAAACCCGGAAAAGATAACCAGTAAATAAATAAATAAATACAGCAGCTCAGTCTTGAAATATCTCTTCACGGTGAAAACACAGTTGGCCTTTTTCAATTTTCACAAATAACAAAATAAAGCGGTGGATCTTGTTGCAGTGAGAGCTGGGGTTTAGTTTTATAACAAAGAGTGTTATGCGTTTATCTGGGGTAAGAACTAAGAAACCCACCATAATCCCCGTAAGCAGACACACGCCTTTCCCGCAGTACGTGTGTGGTACCATGTCTCCATAACCAATGGAGAGGAAGGTGATCGAGATGAGCCACATGGCTCCCAGGAAGTTACTGGTCACTTCCTGTTTGTCGTGATACCTGAAGTGATGAAGAGAAGCAGAGGCGGGATAGACACAGTGAGTGGAACTGCACACGGTCCCTTGAACGTGAGCATGCTAGCGAATGACGTGGTGCTGTGTGAGCCGAACAGTGGAGGTGGGCGGAGGAGGTGGTGAAGATCAAGGAGGAGGAGGAGGAGGTAAAATCATGGCTCAAGGTGGTACACTTGTTTTGTACAGGTAGTTTGGCACAAAGTCCAAAAATTTGCATTTTAAGTCAAATAAATGTAAGTTTACTGGATTTACAAGAGAGATTATTAGTTATGTTGTTCTTTGGCTTCTGGTAATCTCTACCTGAGACAGTTTAATGGGGAAAGAAAGAAGAAAATGGTTTCAATTAAAAAGATTAATAAAGTCAGCAGCACCACTGGACATGTGTTTTATGTTCAGATACCATTATGAAAATATTTGGGGAGAGGAATGATGTGAATAGGCATTCAAAAGAGCCAAATCACTTACTCTTATTGGACATTTGCATTGAAATGACAACTTTAACCAACATGTCTCAAATGACCAAAATAGGGGCCATGTCGCCGGGACTGGATAAAAAGGACTGCAGGTCAAACTTCATTTGAACATGACAACCCAACAAATGTAATGACAAAGCATCCAAAAATGCCTGTACTGCTGCATGAAAACAAACTAACAATCGGCTTATTGGTCACGGTCTCCATGGAGTTTACGCTATCCCCTTCCCTAAAAAGGGTTTGGAAATCAAAATCATCACTTCAAGCATTGCTGAAAATAGCTGACAGCTATGCTTGAACTGTCAGTCTAAAGGCCCACAGTGAGAATGCAGAGAAATCTATAAAAGAAAATAATTTTTAAAAAACACGGTACAAAGCTGGATTGATGATAGCATTCCCATACCTTTTGCAGCAAGACAAAAGTCCATCACGGAGGCAAATCTGCCTTATCCACTCACCCGCGTTCAACTTGTTTAATTATTCCCAACGTGCTGTCTAGGAGGAGATCAGATACGATTTCATTTTGGAGTAAAAATCAAATATTCATTAAACACTTTTAGACAACATCTTTTCAACATCCTTCTGACAAGACAACATCAAGGGAATCTTACTTCTTGGGATTTTGTTAAGGCTTTTCTAAATACGTTTAACTATCCAGCGCAGGCTCAGCATGTGGACTCAAATTGGCTGGAACAATTACCTTTTATTAAGAATACAGAATTTCTTTAATTTTCCTTTCCAATTGAAGGCAAATAGTCACTCCTCATTCTCTTCCAAGACAGCGCATTGTAATCAAATATCATAAATCAACTTAATCATGCCCCTGCAAGTTGTTAAAACTCCCACTCTCAAGTGTGTATGCATGGGCAAAGTAGGTAGAAGGACTTTTTTTGACAAAAAAAAAAAGTGTGCTGTCAGTGGGTTTCAAGCTTCTGAGATGACATGCAGATAAGCAGTCTGTGCAACGCCATGCAGGAATAAAAACAAAAAGATGTCTGCATCCTGCATGCTTCAAAACCAGTATACTGAGAGCAGGGGAGCGATGGGACAACCCGAGATCCATTTTGAGATGAAACCACTTCTGACAAATACGCTGCAGTATCACCAGGTGGAAGGGGACTGTGCGTCTTCGCGGACAGGCTTTCATTAGTAAACAGTGGGGTGGGATTGGATGAATAACAAAGGAGGAAGCTCATTGAATTTGACACCCCTGTCTCTTTTACCTGCATCCCAACACGTCGCCAGCTGCCCTTTGATAGCTGCCAGGGGGCTAAACTTGATCAGCTGGCAAAATATTGTAATCACAAGTGACTAGTATGTTAATTTCATTCATCTTGTTATCAAGGCGAGCAGAGAGTGAGTCACGTCTTCAAGGCAGGCAGAAATGTGCTGCACCTTCCAGCACAGTGAACATGATACTTTTACAGCGGCCTGCTCTTGTAAATATACCCTCAAGGGTATGAAGAAGAAGGCCGAGCGCATATTTTTTTTCATATTTAGAGATAGCTTTGTGTTTTATATCTTTTTTTCCTAATGGTGGAAATATATTTTCAATCCACATAAATCAATAATCTTTTAATAATAAAAAAAGAGCAGAAACAGCTGTACAGGGATAGAGACAGTGGCTGAATGGGGAACTAATCGATAGCATTTTTAAGGCTCTCAATATACTGTGTCAAGTTTTGGAATAGCATGGAGAAGAGCTGGCACCACCTTCAACCTAATCCAGGACAAGTGGTATATCCCCTGCTTTTAAATTCCCCCTGACAGACACTCGGCAGCAAAAGCTTTATCCTGAAACCAATTACTCAAAGATTTCATAGATGGGGTTTAATCCACTTCTGTATTGTATGTACAATAATGCTGTAGATCCAAATGAGCTCCGAAACTTTGCATCTGTGGTGGGTTAGAGGAGGGAGTAGAGCACAATTCACACAACGTATGACAATACTCTCTATGGCACCATCTGCAACCAAACAAGTCAACTCAACACGTTTAGTGGGTGAGCTCATGATGTTTAAGTACTTGATGGCTCAGACGTGAAGGAGCTGTGCACTTACTTGTGCCAAAACACACACACACACACACACACACACACACACACACACACACACACACACACACACACACGCACACGCACACGCACACGCACACGCACACGCACGCGCACACACACACACACGCACACACACACACACACACACACCTGACATTTTCAAAGACTGAGACTAAAAACAACCTAAAATAAATCATCTTGGTTAGAACTAATGCAACAGAACCATCTTCAACCTAAATGGTTTTCATTGACAAGCGTCACATTACCATCAGTAATTATCTCAAAGGTTTAGGCTCCTTCTTACAGGGTTATTATTATCTTTTTTTGGAGTGAATCACCTCACATACGTAACACACTGCAATACAGTGGAAGAAAGCGGTTTGATGTACTACATCCTTATGTTCTGTGTCCCTAAAATGAATATCTGTTAGAAAGGAAGACCTCATTCAGACCTTATTCCACGTTCTTTCTTTAGGAGAACAACAACCTCGCCTGGGTTTCTACTTTCCTACGCTGGTCAGCTGTTGCACTAAAGCAAATGACCTACTCCACATTCTGCCGCTACTGCTTACTTAAAATAAGAACACTTTTCCTCTCCTGCCTGCCTTTTGGTTTCAACAAAAACAAATAAAAAGTCGTGTCGGTATAAATCCATTTGAGCGCTGGCTGAGATTACTTGGGGACAAATAAATGTGGATGCTCCTTGGGGAGCATGTTAGTTGCAGTAAACATGAGCAGATTAAACTCAAAGTGATGATGACCCAATTAGAAAAAAGTTTTCTCACTGCGCAGCCAATGAGCAAAGCAAAGCAGTAACCTCCTCTCCCAAGTGGACCGTATGAATTATAACATGTGTATTCTAAAACAAAAACACAACGATAAAATTACTAATAGAAGTTAATAGAAATTTAAATGTACCGCGGACTGTTTGTACTCTCTGGGGACATTCATGGTCCCCAGAGAGTTAATCCTGATGACTGATCCTTACACCTTTCCACTATGAGGACGACGTTAAGTTGTTTAAAGTGAAATGTCTCAACAAAACTGGTGGCAGCTTGAAAATTATTTCACATGCCCCCCCTTCAATCCTGTGTTTTAACGTGAACCTGTCCTAGTGTGCACACTGAAAAAGCCTATCTCTACTGTAAGCAAGGCTTGTTTTAAACGTACATGCAGAGGAGAGAACGTAGTGTCCTATCTGATGGCTTTGTCACAGAATCTTTGCACTAATTGACGAGTCGAGGGGCTCAACGTAAACATGAACCTTCGTCTGATAATCAAAACACGAAGGAGCGGTGGTCTCACAAGGAGCGGCGTAATTGCACTTTAGCCAAAACACATACAGCACATTTAAACCAAGAGAGAGACGTGTCGACGTCGTCCTGTTGCAGAAACCTTCTTTTGATCCAAAGTTACTTAATGAGTGACTTTTATTGGTTGCAGGGATGAAATTATTTTGCTGCACCAATACGATTGCATTTTAATATATATAAATAATGCATTGCTGCCAGGCAACTAAGCTGTGAATCCAAAAGTAAAGTATTGCTTGCATTAGCTGACTTGCAGATTTTGAAGCCTCCAGGGCTACTTTGCCAGATATAATCAAGTGGGTGTGTTTGTGATTCTTCAGCTTACATAAGTCCTTGGGCCCCTACCTTTACAAAAATGTCATGTCTGAGCTAAGTACTTCACACAGTCAGGCCTTTTCTGTCCTTTTTAATCCATAATTCCACTGATTCAATGTTTCACCGCTGCAGCGTGGTTATGTCTTTAGGGTGATCAGGTAGATTACAGGGGTAATTGAAGAGGTTTCATTGAATTAGGCGGGTCACATGGAGAAAAAAATCTGCAGTAATTTGTGCCCCAAAAGAGGTTGTTTGCTCTTAGATGTAATACATTCAACAGCATTCATCCCATATCAGTCATTAAGTTCACTTTGCTGCTAACTCTTGGTGTGCAACCTTCAGAGGACAAAACAAGCTTTGAAACCCAAGCACCTCTCCTCCTTCACTTCCACGTATGTGCACCTACGCACTCGCTCGTGTTCCCGGTCTTTCCAAAGCTCGCAGTATTCCACAAAATCAGCTTTCAGGGTTTTTTAGGGTAAGGTTGTTTGAAAATAATGATCAAACCATAGACAATCCAACTGTCCTTGAAGTTGCAGCAACTTGCAAAAAATTCATCTGACTTTAGTTTGTTTTTAAAATAATCTTGTTAATGATTCAGATTAAGGCAACGGTGTTTTAAATGCTCCTAAAACAAACTACACACATTTCTCTTTGTGATCTTTGGGACTCACTGTTTAGTTGGATTGAAATGTCTCAGCTTTAAAAAAAAAAGCCTTTTTTTTACACATTACATGTTATTTAGCTAACGCTTTTAAGTGACTTACATTGCATTTAATCCTATGGTTTTTACATTTGGCCTGTGGAGCAATTAGGGGGTTAGGCGTCTTGCTCAGGGACACTTCGACATGGAGGAGCCGGGTTTCCCATTGCACCACGCTATATGCGCCATAATCAAACCCGCTTGTTATTTAATGTCTGTGCCATCAATTGTGGAGATAAATGCTTTGAAATATTGATTGAAGTTGTCATCATCCGGTTAGCCAGAAAAATACAGAGGTATTTTTGTTGCAACCAACTACGGGGCCTACTGAATTTGAATCAAATCACAAACTAATAGAAACAGCTTTGTGGCCATTAGAGTCTGGAAACTCAAAAGTCAATCTGAATATTTTGTGTCAGAGTGAGAAAGTTGCGTGGTGTGTGTTTGTCTGGCTGCACATTCGGGCAGCTTGTTCTTGCCTGTCTGAATCCAAGCAGTGACACAATCCGGTTGTCAGTCCTTGGTGTCGGTGTAGCTGACTGGTAACTCGAGCCTGATAATCCAGACTGACTGGAGGAAAGTCAGCTAAACTTTCGGAGAGCTTGCCTACGGGTCCTCACCCGAGGAAGCGAGGTGAGAAACAGAAGTCTCACACACTGCCGCCAAAAAAAAAAAAAGAAGAGCGTTTTGTTTCAGATAACGGAGGATGAACAGGAGCGGAAAAGGACTAGATAACAGTTAAAGAGAAAAAGGAGCACAGGAACAGGGAGGCAGGCAAGGCATGCATGCGAGTGTGTAACTGAGTTCTGGCCAGATTAGGCCTGCTTGTTATGGATACAGAGAGAAGATTCAGCAGTGGGGAGAGATGAGGAGAAAACTGCAAAGCATGCCACGTTAGATGGGTACAGTAGGAGATCTGCAAAGGATCAGTCGGGAGTAAGAGAGAGAGGGAGGGAGCCACGTGGTTGTGAGGGAGAAGCCAAAATGAGCTTAGTCAAGGAGCTTAGTTGAGGCAGGTTAGCTGTGAAGATGGGCTGTATCAAGAAGGAACAGCATTGAATCCATCTACTGTAACATTAGCATCTCCCCCCCCCCCCCCCCCCCCCGGTTTGCATCTTTCATCCCCCCCCCATCCAGGCCTTTTCCAGGTAGACTCTGCTCGTCCAATCCCACACACAGTACTGCCCTTTGATTGGCTCAGGAGTGTTGTCAGTGTGACAGTGTGGCAGCGTGTTCAACACAAAGTCACCAACAGCACTTTGGAGAACAAGCGCCTCTCCTCCTCCCCCCCCCCCTTTTTTTATTCATCTTGTTATCCAGATTAATGGGATTGCAAAGTAAACATGAAAACCTGCATGCTGTTTTCATGTTTACCAGAGAGGAGGGGACCAAGCAGGATGAAGACCCTCAGGTGATGGGTGTAAACAGAAAGTGGTGACACCGCATTCAGCACAGGACATATGAAACAAAACAAAAAACACTTCCTGCTATCTGGCCGAATGATACATAGTGAATTTATTGTTTTATATTACATTTTATAGATGTAATATACATGAAATGAAATATATAGTTAGGGATCACAATCCTGCTGTGCGTGTACGTATATCTGGACACACCCCAGAACAAAATGACATTACATTTGTCCTTTGTTTGCATAATCAGACTTTCTTTTGCCTACAAGAAAGAAAAGACTAACTGTCTTCACCTTTAGAGCAGAATCTTCGGGGCAGAAGCAACAAGAGTCTGTGCAAAACTATTTCAACACTGTTCAATTAATTTTGTGAAGGCGGACACATAATGGGATGGTAATGTGTGAGCACAACGAACAGAAAGGCTCTCGCTCCTCAACAAATCTTTGGAGTCACTGCTAAAAAGACTTTTTGTGCACCGCGGATCTATAACAATTGCATAAGGACAGGGAGAGAAAAGGAATGAGAAAAGACAAATTGCCCTCTGGCAGATTCATGAAGGTGACTTGAAGGAGCTGCTCCATTTTTGCACAAATTTCCTCCTCCTCCTCCTCCTCCTTCTCCTCCTCCTCCTCCAGCCCATAGCGGCCGACCACACGATAGTTAGCAAAGAGTGCTGCTCACACCGTTCATTTTTTTTTCTGACCAGAAAGTTGGTAAAGCTGATGGCAGCCAGAGGGCCCGCCTTCTCCTCCTTTGCCCCACTGAGTTTGGAAAGGATCACTGCCTAATTGCTTTTGAGGGGCTGACCCTTCTCCACATGACCGCCCCACCCCTCTAACCCCACTTAGGGCACTAGTGGCGCCAGCTCGGTGCAAAATGATAAGTTGTTGGGTTTTTCTCCCACGGCTAGAGAACGAGGACTCACATGGTATCCCTACGGAGCAGCATAGTGGGGAAATAGAAAGTACAACATTATACAAACACGCTCACACACATGCACTCACACACCTACGTGTGCATGCTTGCACCCATCCTTAGTAACACACAGATCCAGCCATCTGAACACATGTTATCCTGAAACCAAAGGACCAACGGCATGCGCTGCTCATGGAGAGTGGGTCACAGGACGTGAGAGAAAAAGGTCCCGTTCTGTGAGATTCTGTGCTTCGCGTCGCACCATTAATTTAAATGCAGATTTCCAAATGGACCCCAGCGCTGTGAGGGATTACCCGTGTTTTTTATTGTAAAATTCATATGGTAGTTTTGTCTGATAATGACACGCTATTGACCCAATCATTTGAATAATCTCAATGTTTAGCCAAGACTATCATTATTCAAAAGTAAAGTAAAGCAATTGTTTTTTGGGCAATTCATTGTGGGCAAATACACTTGCTTTCTTGCTGAGGCTCTCGATGAGAAGATCAATACTGCTTTCATGCCCATACCACAGCTCACTATATGGCTGTATCAAGCAGCATTAGCTTAGCATCAAGATTGGAGAATGCTAGCCCGACTCTCAACCCAAATCATCCAAAACAATCACCAGAATAACTTTGACTCTCCGCTGGTTTCGTGTCTTTGAGCGAAGCAGTTGCTGCAGTTCTCTCGATACAAACACAGTAGCAGTAATTCTCAGTAAGAAAGTTAGATTTCCCCAGAAATATCCTACTACTTGGTTGAGGATAAGAAAGAGATATCAGAAGCCATGGAATTCCCAAAATATAATGCATCATAACCCACTGAGGTCGACGTTTGAGACAAAAGTATTACTTTACAAACTGGTCCGTGTGTTTTTTTAAAAGTTGCAACATTAAGTTGAGTCAAGTGAGCGGCAGCAGCACGCGGAGCATCCGTCGTCGGGGCCTTTCTGAAAGCCTTTGCTGGCGCTGATGCTTGACTTTTACACTGCAGCACATGTACAGCTTCATATTGGGTCTGACAAGAACTGCTGCGACAGATCTTCCACTCTCCACCCACCCTACTCAAGTCCTCTTTCCACTCCAACTACGCACAAATGACTTTGAAACATCAAAGCTGGCATTAACGTCTCATTTCCCTATGCAAATGCAAAACGAGAAAGAAAAAAAAAAAAAAAAAGCCTTTCAGTTCTCCCCGTCTCTATCATTTTCAGTGAGAATCGTTGCTGCCCCCTTGAGACGAAGCCCGCTGCTCAGTTTTGGGGAGAAAACGGGTTGGGGGATCCTAGGGGCTGCTCTGCATTACCAAAACAAACCATTCAGCAAACAAACAATTAGACTCATGAATTATGGACATGCTATCTAAAATAGCGATAAAAACAGGGGGCCGGGAGTCGTGGAGCGATCGCTGAGCTAATGAACGGATGCCAGGGCGTCTTTAAGCAGTAGAACAGTGCTTCCTGCACACCTATCCTAAGTCCACCTCAACTCTTTGGACCTGTGCAGCTGCGCCACTGAAAAACAAGGTTAACGAGTGAGTGCTGGAATAAAAGGTGCCTGGTAATCCACAAGGATGTGCATCAGCCATTTTGTTTTCAATCTGTCGCCAGCCAACATCCATTATTCACACCCTGTGTTTACCTCTCACAGACGCGCACAGTCCATGCAGCAATGATCCAGGAGGATATACTGAACACCAGCAGAACAGTTCCTGGACAGATGGTCATGAGGGTCTTCATGACGAAGCGTGTGTTGAAGTTGATCTTGTTGAGGGCGCCGATGCTGCGAGATGAAGCGTCCGTGAACAGCTTGCTGTGGAGTAACATGACCCTGCCTATCAGGTACAGCCTGAGGAACATGGGGATGGAGAGGATGATGTCCACGTCGGCATCGGCCACCGACGGCGTGTAGGTGAAGGCCAGCCGGGCCGTCCAGGTGAAGACGTACTGGCCCGGGATGGGATGGATGGCACACACCAGCAGCTCCAGCACGATGAAGAAGATCCGCTCATACGTCATGGCTATCCTCCAATCGTCCGCACCATTGTCGACCATAAACAGCTGCAGAGAAACCGACACACACACACACACCGAGTCCTTTAAACTTTTTTGTTTGCCATTTTTCCATCCTGGTCAACACCCAACGACTTCAAACCGTTAATCATTACAACATGTTAAATCATCATTTGAGTTCATGCTGTTTTCATGAAAAAAAATGTAATATCTCATTTAATTCAAATGTAGTAAGTCTGATGTATCTTTGTCAAGCAGAACAACAAACATCATAAATCTGGATGCTGTAAAGAAGCTCCCAGAATACTGAATATCAGAAGTTTGATCAACAGATGTTGTTGTATTAAATTTACAACTCAAGACAATTTACCAACTATAATATAAATGTGATATGTATGTTAGTATTATACTTATTTGTACAAACCACTGGTTTGGGCTGTGGCATTACATTTAATCCAATTACCCTCTTGGGTATACCATACTGTGTAATATAATACATGTATATCATGAATGAGTATATTATTGTGAGCATAAATTCATTTCTCTCAGTAATAACTCTTTGGCACAATTAAAGTCAGTAGTTTCTATCAAGGCCCAAGAGTAGAAATATAAATCCCCATTATCCTCATCACTATTGTTTTATGTGTTAAACTCACCTGGATTTCCCGGGCATGGTACATTATTATAAGACCAAGCAATATAACAGTGGAAAGGCTGATAAGGCATTTCAGTGCAAATGAGTATGAAGATTCCTGTGGTGAGAGAAAAAGAAAAAGGCGAGAAGTATTAGAAAAAACATTGTTAATGGAACACAAATTGAACACATGAACATGTAAATCTTATAGGAATAACAAGATGCACTGTTCCTCGAGTTCATTTGTACATTTAGCCGGTATAGACGGCAATATTGATTAAAGAACTAAGGCTTTATGGTTGCATCTACGGAGCCGAGGAGGAGCCAGTGAACAGTTTTACATTTTTGGAAATCAGCATCACAAACAACCCGACTTAATCATCACACAGTTGTATTTCTTAATAAAACAAGTGCAAAATATGTTAAGAGAAGAAATTGAAAGCATCGTGACGGCAAACATTAAAAAACTCATGAGACGTTCACGGCCCAGAACTGGACAGCATTAGTACCCCTTTACACATGTTTTCTTCTTCTTATTAATTCTTATTATTATATGGGGGCAGGGAGGTTTTTGCACTATTTGATAGATATGCTCGACATGCAGGGTAAGAACAATAAGCATGAGGTACCACTGAGTTCACGTGAGCTGTGGTTTTGCTTAACGGAAATTATAACTTTTGGATGAAAGAAGTTGTTTAAGTGTTGAACAGTATGAGACAGATACGAATGTTATTTTGTTTCTGGTTAACAGGAGGAAGCCATTACTGTAGTTTTATATGAAGCTTTTTTGATTATAGTGCAAAGAGTGCAGTCGGGTGGAAATCAAGGACCAACAAATCAAAATTATCTTAGCGGTCAATTTCATCATTTTAATCAGGTTACATATAAACGCAATTATGCTCACAAATAGTACATGCATTTATACGCACACACACTTGCATACACACAAACGGTCCTCATTAGCTTAAACGCCATTTAAAAGTGAGCAAACAGCACGGTCAGGAGGTTGCTAAACAATGCAGCTGCAGGTGCAGCCTGATATTTTCTAGGGATTCTGTTCCCCACCATCTAAACTACCAATTAATCAAGACCGAGCACTAACAGGGGGACTTTCCACTTAATTGTAGGTGCGGAAGAGGCAAGGCTAGCATTAGCAGGGGGGCCACCACAGTGAGTGTTCCTGGTGATAACCAGGCCAGCTGGGTGCCATTGCTGCAGCGTTGTGTTCTGTAGATGTGTGCACGTATGCAAGGAGCATGGGTTTAGGAAACCTGTAAAACACAAGTCTCCCCACCATGTTGGTAAGATGCCATTTCATAAAATCTATTTAACAGCCATGGTGTAAAAACACTAACTGCAACCGGCTAATGATTTTTTTAGGTAGTTATTTCAATTACAACATCAACAAAAGACAAGAACAGTGGAAATATCGTTTAAAATCTTCAGTCTGATGACAGGGAGAGCTGCTCAATATTAGTCTGTCCTTCGCTGGTCCATATTACGGAATTTATTTTTAGCTATCAACTAGATTGCTTTGCCCCTCGGGTCGACGACATGTTCTCAAGACATTCTAATGTCTGAAATTGTTTTGAGAAGTCCCTGGTGAAATAACATTAAGTAAACCAATTAATCCACCTACCAGAGGTTCAAGGATTTTTCAGTCCAAGTGCTCACTACCTCTTAACGTGTTTCCTTCCTTCGCGGCTCAGAAAACCACGACTGAGACTCAATTGTCTGCTATGCAACGTGAAATAAGACGGAAAATGGACCTTTCTCAGCACAGGCTCAGGCTGCCTGTCGGATGGCAGCGGATACGGGAGTCCAGTCACAGACAAACCCCATAAATCATCCTATATTACTTTGTCCGTGCACGTTGGAATCTCACCATTTCAGCCATGAACGGAGACACAGGAACTTGATCATCTCAGGTATTATATGTTGCATTTCCTTTTTGGGATATACTGACAATTAAAGCAAATATGAGGCTAGTTGTTTTTTTATATCAATTTGTGCTTACGGTATGCTGCGCTGTTCCGTAAAGGGTAAGGTTGAAAAATGAAATTAAACAAATGTGTGTTTTAGCATCTTTCAGAACTTTTGTTTTGATTTTACAACTTTAAATTTGGTTTATCGTTATGCTTATAATTAGTAAGATTTCTTTATTAGTGATACGTTCTTATAAACTCACTGCACAGGGGACTGCCATTGTTCCATCAATCCAATATTCCAAATTTTAAGTCTGTACAAGTGTACCATTTGACCAAAAGTACATTTGTTTGACAGCTTGTGCTCCCGAAAACTAGTGGCAATTGTTCTTTAGGTCCATTGCTCCCAAAATACAAAATGTTACCTTTAAACAAACAGGAGCACTTGACTAATTGTTTTTTAGAATGACATCATTGATATTTTGTGATTGTTGGGGTCTCGTTGCTCCTCTGCGTTCTTCCATTTGTTTCTCCCCATCGAAGGGTTATTGATTTTTTGGGGAGTTTTTACTGTGCAGAAGTGAGGGGTTTTTGGGACAGGGCATGTTGCATGGGTACAGACCTTAAAGCCCTCTGAGGCAAATTAGTAATTTGCGATTATGGCCTATACAAAATGAAATTGATTGAATCAATGGCCCGTCCAAACAACGGAACGAAATCCTGTGCAATGACTATCCAGTAAAAATCGATGAGGAAAAGATAACTATGTTTTTCCAGAAATACCCCAACATACCCTGACAAGGGGCGGATACAGAGGGACACCTGGTGACCATTGCCCTGACACCGTTTTGCCCTGCTGATGTTCTTGTTTAACATGCTCCAAACGTGGGCTCTGTGGTCTCCATTTTATCTGCTCTAAATTAAAAGATGCTATTGGGAAACTGTTGATTAAATGGGTATCACTGCAGCTTTTCACTCTGCCTGAATCTCTATATATCCATTGCTCTTTATTCCACTGCCTCTGCTGACCTGCTCTCCTTTTTCCTGTCCTACTTTGAGCTGGTGAATTCAGACAGCCACCATGGCACTGCTAGTGGCACCAGTCCTTTGGCTAAACTCCAATGCAGATGAAAAAAAATCATATTTAAGAAAAGGAACAAAACCTTTAATCCGGAAATGATTGAATACCGAAAATGTATCACCAGTCAATACACTGTTAGTCATTGACACAATGTACTATTTCCATTACCTTTTTTGGATAATGTCTGTCAGTTCATTTGCTTGTTGACAAATGTGACGGCTGCCAAATTTGCAAAGGACACCACAAGGACAAAAGACCGAGCTCCCACTCATGCGTCACACACACACACACACACACACACACACACACACACACATGCACAACCTACCTTAGTGTAAACCCCCCATGACAGTTCCGTCTCTGTCACCATGACAACAATCCCAAACATCCCAAAGATGAGCGCGTAGTCGCTGAGTCGCTTCCGCTTTTCAAACAGCGCCCGCCGGTGGCCGAGTCTGTAGCCGATGTCCCTGTTCTTCTTCTGCGGCGCCCTGCCTCCGCCCCGCGCGCTGCCCTCCCTGACCAAGCTCTCGTTGGACGCCTTGCTGGGGTCATCGCCGCCGTTGCCCTTGGACACCACCACTTCCAGGCCAGAGCTGTGCAGCGTCTGCAAGGGCTGGGTCTCCGAGTCGAGCTCCGCGAGGTTGCGGCGCGACGAGGACGCCAGGCTGCCCACCAGTGGTCTCACCACGCCGCCATTGTACTTGCAGGTGTTCATGGCTATCTGAGGGAGTCGGCCACTGCTCTCGGAGAGGGAGGGCTTGGATCCAGCATGGCTCAGCTTCTTCTGCTCAGTAGAGGCCTGTGAACCAAGAAGAAGAGTGATGAATAAAATACTAAATCACAACAAAAAGAGTGTAAAAAGAACGGTCAGAACGTATCAAAAATATCAACAGCACTTCTGTGGAAGTCCAAAATACTGAGAGAAGATAACAGACGTGGCAGTTCAACCGGATTTAAACACTGTGTTAACAAAGAAAAAACAGGGAATCCCATCAGCTCTGTTTATTTTCCTTACAGAAAATGGCATAAAAATTGGATGGTTCAAAAACCAATAAATAATGGATGGTTTTGATGTATAAATAAAACAAATAACAAATAGTGGACCCTACAAAGTGCAGAAAATTGAATCTTTGCACTGCACAAATTTAGATATAAATAATGAATGCTCGCCGCGACCCTGTTTCCTATCAGAGAAACACTCTTCCCCTGCAGAGATTAGAAGTTGGCTGCCCAAAAGAGAACAAAAAACAAAAAATGAGGACGTACCATGGGGACCAAATGTTAGTCTCCACCTAAAAGAGGAAACAAGGAAATCCATTTCCTTTTAAACTCAAAGCACCGTGTACACAGCACAAAAGGGTCTGTTGAGGTGAAGGGCAACTTCAGGGTGAACCACGTATTCACACATAAACACGATGTTGAATAAATAAATAGCAGTAAACTATATTTTATATATGTTTTCTAACTTGAACTTGACAGGAGAGAATACGTTTAACTTTTTACACTTTTATCACCTGTAAAAAATGTTGCAATTTTTCTTTTCTGACCGGATGCCGTGCAGACTTTTTTCCTCTTGCATTGAGTCAACTTTCATGCCTGCTCCTCTTGGCAGATAGGAGTGAGTTTCTGTCCCGGCGACGCAGACCAGGAATGTTCAGAGGCTGTAGAGCAGTCACCCCCAGACGCATCTATCTGCCCGTCTATCCTCTGCCCTTCAGAGACTCTGGCAGATTATCATAATGGGTTATGAAAACTTCACATGGAACAGTGCTTTTTCCGAAACAAGTCGGGGTGTGTGTGATAGCACTGCCGGCCCTTTTTATTAGCCTCGACAAAGCATGTCTAATGCCTTTAAATGTGCTAGTGGGAATAAAGAAGGGCGACCCTAATGGAAATTTACTAACTCCAGTCTTGTGATGTTATCGTCTTGCGCATATTTTGGCTCCATGAGAACAGGACTAAAGGTTAAGGATTAGTGCAGCCACAGTGTTTCTAATCCCCTTTTCTATATCAAATTGCTTTTTAATCTGTGCCATTAGGACCCCTTTAGACTTTAAGACTGTGGAGTGAGTGAACTTGTTTGAATGACAGGAAAAACTGTAGAAAAATATGCTGATATGGCAATAATGGACAAACTGTTCTCTCTTGTTTTAGTCCAAAAAAAAAAAAACAATGGAGGAGGTGGTGAGCGTGCGTGCGTGTGTGTGGGGGTGATACTTCTGATCTTTCTAGTTTTTGTTTTTTATTTTGCAAAAGGGGAATTCCTGTAATTTACTTGTTTTTTTCACAAAAAAAATATGCAGTGCTCTGGCACAGCTTGGATTGTTCTTTGTTCTAGGAAAGGCACACACAATTATAATGTCAATATAAAAAAACATCACTGAAAACAGACCAACCACGATGAATAATCATCCTAATGCATATAAAATAAAACAGGTGTATATAATCAAACTGTACAGTTCATTTAAGTAGGCTTTTTATGCATCTCCATCAGGGCATAGCTTGCTTTTCCCAGCATCAAGCTCCACGGTGGACCCGCCTGCTGCTTTGAATCTGTTAAATCTCCAGCACAACTTGAACCGAGAAACTACAAAACATCATTATTCTTTTGGTTTTGAATGTCACAACATGATGTTGCTTATTGTCAGAAAAGAATTTCCTGCCTTTGTGTAGAAAGTAAATAACTCTGAAGCTCCTGTTTTGAGCTCGGAGTATTTTTAGACTGTCAAACTTTCAGAGTGTTTCTGAGATGCTTGATGTGTAAATTTGATTCCTGGACTTTAATAGCTGAGAAAAAATGACAACCATCTCAAACAAAGGTTGAGACAGTTTGTAGAAAACACTCTTTAGTGAATTTATAGGGGATGAGTATATTTTTAGTGTTCACTTTACTAATCGTTGTAACACAGTACTGGAGTATTTACAGTTCGGGCTCATTCTGTAGGTGGGAACCATCAACCCCTTTGATTAATAGCCAACCTCGTCTATCACCTCAGTTTATGACACACCAGCAAGTCAAAAAACATCATTGATCATATTGCTCCATGGTGTGGATCGATAGAGCAGAGCAAACTCTGAGTAAGCATGACTGTACAATCAATGATTGACAGGAATCCTTCCTGCCACAGACCGGACAAACAACAATCCCTGTATTGGCTTTCAAGCCTTGGAATTTTAACATGATTATCATTCAAATACCTTGTATTCAAATACATATAAAGCTAAAGTAAAGCATGTGATTAAACCTTTTATATAAATCGTGGGGTTCAATTTGGTTTCTGATGACCAACCACATGGTGCTTGATCGAAGTAGAAAGGCCGACTTGTAACGGTCAACTGCCTTACATGTAAGAGGATAACGTCCCGGGAAATGTTGCTCCGATAAAGTAAATGAACGGGATGGATTCTGGACACCAAGAGAGCAGGTCTGACGTTACACTCTCAGCTTTAGTTACTCGTGTCAGGTGATCAGCCGTCACGGAACCAGGTCAGGATCCCCGGCGCTGTGTGAACACACGCTGTCGGCAGATAAAATCAGGAAAAAAGACAGACAACTAAGAGAACGAAGCTCCGTACGTGTAAAGTATTGCAAAAATACCAGTATATATGGCTGACTTTCTCTCTGTAAAAAAGTCCTTCACAGATGTTGCAGTAGGAGCCCTCACATCCCATTCCAAAGCCTCAATCAATTCCACACAGTCGCCCACTTAGCCAGCTACCCGAGCTGCGTCGCTTTCCGCATTTCCCCTCCAACGCGCCTAAAGAGTGCTTTGAAAGGGCACGGTGGGCCGCCGTTGCCCTCACCTCCCCCTGATGGCCCCGGCAGAGGAGAAGCGGGGAGGTCGCTTGTCCAGCGGACCGACGGCTCAATTTCATTTTGAATGGCACGCAGCATCCAGGCTCTATGAAATGGAGCCTCATAATCAAATTGAAAAGCCTCAGTGCAGAACAGTTTAAATGACGGCAACTCTGCCTTGCTCCTCTCGCTCCGTTTCTGTCTCCAGCCCGCTCTAATCCAATAGAAGATCCCCATTCTTCATTGTCGTGTGGGGCCTCTGTGCTGTGCGGATGTTAGAGCTATACCCTAAAAACGGAATTGTGCGTTAGAAAATCAAGTGTGTTCATTTCTGGTGTTTGGATGTGGGGGTTTGTTCATGTGGGTGCGATTGCGGTTAATTATGTGTGTGGGGCGAGCTCGTGGGCGTACGTGTGCGCCACAGTTGAACAAGCCCGAGGAATACTCTGAGAAGATCCACGAGCATTGCGAGCGTGTGAAATGTTCGCCGAAGACCGGGCGGACGCCGACATGACAGCGGCAGCGCGGAAGAGAAACGAGGGAGAGGCGCACGGGCGGCAAAATGAGACAGAAAATGAGGAAACATGAAGGATGGAGAGGGTGAAAGAGAAAGAGATAAATGAAAGGGAGGAAAGACGGCTCCCCGCCGGGTGTCTCTGCCAGCCCCCGGGGAGTGATTGAGAGCCGCAGGCCGCGCCGGCCGGTTTGTCCCTGCACACGAGACGCGCTCGCATTCCTCTGACAGGCCAGCAGGCATCGGGGCTGCGACGTCCACCCCCCCCCCCCCCCCCCCTGACCAGCATGTGGGTCATTACTCAGCGCTGGTAAAAGGTGGAGCACAACCGGAAGGCGGCAAAAAGAAAAGTCCTCCACCACAGCACTGTGTGCCCTGGTGGAGAAAGAAATAAACAATTGTTGGCGCATCTAAGGCTCAGAAAGGAATGTCACAAGGGTACGTATCACGCATCAGGGATCACACCATCAATTCAAATGTTTCATCTTCATCAGCGTTTCCAAGGCCAAGCGCTCTGCGTGGCGGGTCGTATACCCCCCCCCCCCCCCCGCCGCCGCACTGCACGTCCTCACATCTCTGCTGCTGGACCCCCTCTGCAGGATAAGTCAAAGCTTCTGTAAGTGTTTCATGGAGACGCGCCAGTTGTAGAGATTGCACAGGCGGCTCAAAGATCAAAGACTTTTCACAGAATGTTTCCTGCACCGACTTCACATGTCTGGTACGGACAATAAGCGCGTGGATAACTGCTTGATGGACGCTGAAGAGAGCCGCTCACGTGTGCGCGTGGGCCGGGACACGAACACGTCTGTTGAAGCACACAGAAAGCACGTTGCCAAGTGCGTTTTTGACCTCATACATTCACTCAAACCTTTTCAGTCCCACGTCTATGTGTGATTTTTGCATATTGTTCATGCTGCGACAGGCTGAAGTGAGCACTTGACAATTTGGGGAGGCACTCTCCTCACACAGCTGGCAGATCACATAAACCACACGTCACATCCAGGGCAACTCTTATACATAGTATCACATATGCATATAATAACTTACATGATATACTATCAGAATATGGTGGAACATTATTTATTAAATCTATGCTCATAATATAATTTAGCAAACATTTTTCCAGAAGATAGTGAGGCGGAAAGCAATGCGGAAACTGCAACTTATTTACTTAGGCCGTTTTCAGTGTTAAAGTATTGTGCTTAATCATTGTGTGTGGCAGTGGCAGGATCGGCAATATTTAATAACCTCAAGTGTCGGGACCACCACTAAGGACATCTCAAATGCTCGCCCTCAGTTAGTGAGGACGATTAGTTGCGGCTGAGAGGCGTCTTCAGTGCATTACTATCCGTGGCCCCAGCAAGAGGATGAAAAAAATATACACACAATAGATATGACTGAAATTGAATTTAAAAAAAGAAAAGAAATCCAGCTCAGCACTCAGGGACAGGCAAGTAACGGACATCAAACATGGGACAATAGCACCAAGTTCCAGCAAACAAGATGCACTTCATGTTTTGTTCTTCTTTAAAAGATCATCATCACTCCAACTGTGAGTCATCTACAAAATAAAATTACATAATTGAAAAAAAAATAAAAAAAATCAGAAAGACAAGTCAAACAGAAGTACTGTAAAAGTAATATTCCAAAAACATCTCCTTTTTAAACACATAATGCATGAAGAAGGCAGGATCGTACAATAGCTAGATGGGCTGTTTAGATGCGGTAAATAATATATTAGACTTTATCCTGTGTAGAATTTGCAAGTGTAGAATCAGCGGTCTACAAATTGTAAATAGACAGAAAGTGTTGTTCACATTGATAGTAGCTTTGATAACACAGATATGAGTTGGCCTCTAGAAGAGCTTTTTCTCTCTCACTCCCCTTCATGCTTTCCTCTCAGATATTAACAACAGAGAAATGGGCAAAAACAAGACTCAACCTCCGTGGAGAAAAAGGACATTGGTACGTGCCTGTGGGAATGTGTTATTGTTAGGACTAATAATGTGCTGTGTTCAACAGAGACACAATGCTACCATAATTAGGGTCCAACAAGGTTACTGCATGTGAAACTGTGTGAGTGTGCTTCTCATGTACCAGGTCCTGGGGAAATTGGGGTTAGAATTGATGGGGTGGGGGGTTCTTTCCCTGTGGGACACCAACTGTCTCATTAGCAGCATTTTTTGATTTCCAGCAAATGAATGGGGCTGGCTGCTAGAAGCCTGATTTGTAGATTGTGGCCATAACGGATGGACTGATGCTGGTGACCAAGATTCATTAATCATTGAGCAATTCTCCATCAATATATTTGTTCACTGGTGTTTTATTCAATAGTACAAATATTATGCATTACGTCATTTTTTTTCCTTTAGTAAATGAGGTTGGGTTTTTTTTTTAGCTTTCATGCAGCAGTAGGCCAATATTTGAACAACAGACCTCATTATTCCTCTCAACTTTGACCAAAAGTACCGCACTCCAAATCCACTCCTTACAATGATGAATTTAAGCTTTTCTTATTGTCAAAGTAATGTGAGACACATGGATTTTTTTTAACATGGATTGAGCATAGCTAATTCATGCTTTAATGGAGCCAATTTATCAAAATGCATTTTGCAAGAGAAAGAAAATACACAACATACCAACGAAATTATTAGTGAATATTTATTTAAAAGAGAGAAAGCATCCACACCCCTCCGCGTTGCAAAATATCCCAGAAACAAATAGATGTCACTTAAGCAAAGGGGGATTCCCACAAAAAGACATAAAACCAGAAGACAGTATGGAGATACTTGAGCTAACTCAAGTTTCTTTGCGCTCAGAAATGATAAAGAAGAGGAAAATAAAAAAGAGAAGGTTGGGACTATTCAATTAAAATTGATTTTGTAATGGACCAGATTTTTCTATTAGAGGTTATTACATCATCATTTTTACCACATTATACATTTCTTTCATGAAACAAAATGAGAAAGTTTCCGTCTTCAAATGTAACAACTATTCAGTAGGTTTCTTATACAAAGTGAAAGAACCCATAACTTAACTCAAACACTATCTACAGGGAGCGGGTCCCCTTCAGTCTGTCTAGTACAGATAAATAAAGGATGACTTTTGTACTTTTATGAGCTTTAAAGAGCCAATTAGTGCAACATTCAAACGCTGTTGTCCCATTTCCACATACATCGTTCATCCTCACCTAGGTTTAATAGAGACATTTGCAGATCAGCATCATTGCTGGCCATATGTGATGTGAGACAATAGATTTTTTCATCACCCATTACACCTGGTGCAAGCTCTTTTAAAAAAATACTAAGTTTGAGGCTGTGAGGAGCACGACCAGTCTTCATTTCAGGCGTTTTTTTAGTTTTTTTATACCATATCATTATTGGCTATTAGTTAGCACATGGCCGCTGTTGTGCATAGCTCTCATCACCTACGTAATTTAAAAATAATAACAGCGATTTGAATTCGAACAGCAGTCAATTTTTTATTGACAAAACAAAGTAATTTGCTGATAAAAGGTTGAGGTCTTTTTGCAAACTGGTCGAACTTGTGTGTCGGTTGCAATAGAAAGTTTAGTGAACAAACTGTGAGAGTTTACCAGGAACATCTGCCTGCTCTCCTCTCAGTAGTCGCCAGGCAACAGTAAGGATGAGATTTTCTTGTTTCTGCCACTGGATTTAATCTAATAAACAAACTACTCAAAAGAAGAAAAAAATTCAGAGTTCTGCGAATCTGCAATAGATTGTTCTTCCCCCACGTCCAGATGTCTTTGAAACGTGAGTTTAAAAAGTAATTTAATTTGAATTTAACTTAACGAGGAAGAAACGTTTTTTTTAAAAAACTCTAAATACGGTTTTCCATTTCATGAAATTATATTCACTTTCAAATTTATTGGAATTCAGTGCAAAAGGAAAACAAATTATTCAAATTATATTATTTAGATTCAGTGTTTTAATGCAATTATCAAGTTGTAAAAAAAAAAAAGCGATATTGTGATACTGCCAGAAAGTGTGTGAAAGTTCTAAGAGAATAGTTGCTTTGAGAGAAATGGTTGTCTGTGTCAAATGTGAGAAAGTATGTGAGAATGAGTGTAATGTCATGTATATGTATTATATGTATATGTTGGTGAAAGTGTGTGACAAATAGTGTGAGAGACTGAAGCCACTTCAGCGTACATTCATGTCCCGTAGATTCCCTCCATTGTCATTGACTTATCTTCTCAAACTCGGATGGCAGAGTGTCACATGAGAGTAGGTACAGCTGTGTGATACAGAAAAGAGTGCATATGCAGTAAGTGATTCCACATGTAAGAGGAGAAGGAGAGAATGGTCCAACATTATGATGTTGAGAACAGAAAGGATTTATGACCTGAATGGCCTTGCATATCAAACTTATCAAAGCAACCAACAATGCCTGTGGGCCGGGACAGAAGACACACACACACACACACGCACGCTTGAAATACAGCGTTGTGGACCCAGAGGACTGAAACATCTTCATTAGGTGACTGTTCCCCTGATGGCTATTTGACATCCCAACAGCACCATGAGTTGCTGTTAATTGCTCACAGAGATTATCACCCTAAGTGCCCCATAAGCCTCCCCGCAATCCCATTTTGACATCTTGTCAAACTTTGTTCACTCTCATGAGATCCAAATATAATATATCAATGTATAAATGCTATCGCCTGACAGCTTATATTTTCATTGGGAGGTGATCGTAAGTCATTTGAAAATAAGCGCTGTGTAAATTCAAGCCTAGACAGTTTCTTGCTTTCCACGAGGCAAAAACATCAATAGAAGGGAGCGACGCCAGGACAACCTATAGCACAGCACGGACCGATAGCGCTACAAACTTAGTAGAGATTGACTGGAGAATTGCCTGGAAACAACCTGCTTGAGATTTATGATGCAAGGGGGATACGAGTCAACGGGAGAAGCTAGAGGACACGAGAAGGTGAATCAGAGGAATCATCAACAATATCTCAGAGCATGTCAATTTCAAAAAGATCATTGATCAACATGATATCACGTTTCCTGTGAGAATATACACCAACGGGAAAAAGTTTGATCTAGAACGGTTAAACTTAAAACCATTGTATTTATTCTGCATATTAAAGTTATCTTCCATTTATCATTTTTAAAGGGGAGCCTTTCCCACAGAGAAAACCGGAAGTTAAACTCAAGCAAAAAGGTATGTTTGACATTCCAGTGGTTAAATGAGTGAAATGGGGACTAGATGAAATGAGAAGATATCAGGTTTCGTGGCTCCTCCACAGCCAGAAATCCCTTACCATATGCCAACGGGCCCCGGCATGCACAGCCGGCTACTAATTGAATATCCTTATCTGGCTGTGAACACCCCCTTTTCATTGGTGAACTGGGACAAAGGGTGGTTGGAAAAGCGGCACATTTATATTTCACCCAAAGACACCAATGTAACACACAAAACCTCACACACAGGTGTAGTAACTGTACTCGACTGCACCACATGCGCTTTTCATTACATGTCATTTAGCTGATGCTTTTATCCAAAGCGACATTGCATTTTAACCCATGCATTACATTTCTGCCTGAGGAGCAATTGGGGGTTAGGTGTCTTGCTCAAGGACACTTCCACACAGCACATGGGGCCGCCGGGGTCCGAAACGCTAACCTTGCGGCTCCCAGCGCAGCACACTACTGTCACGGTTTGGTCTCTTTCCCTGTCTTAGTTTGAAGTTTCATGTTCCTTGTGGTCCTGGGTTAACTTCACTTCCTGCCTTGTCCCGTGATTGCCTGAGTGTTTTCACCTGTGTCCAATCACCTGCACCTCCCTCGTGTATTTAAGCCCCGTGTGCCTGTTGTCCCTCGTGGCGTCATTACATGTCAACGTTCAAGTAAGTCAAGTCAAGTCAAGTCTAGTCTGTTTCATGTTTCCAAGCCCAGGTCCCTGTTTTTGTCTGTTTTGTTTTCTCCTCCTTCCTCCCCTTTTTTTGGTTGGAGCGATTTTGATTTTGTGAGTTTTGACAATTAAAGTCTTTTTATTTTTCAACTCCGCGTCTGGGTCCTCCCTCCTTGCCCTCGACCACGTCCCTCCCGTGACAGTATGACGCCACCAACGAAGGACCCAGCGGAGTGGGGTCCCCAGAACCCATTGCCGGAACCCGCCTGGCCTTTGGTGGGCCCCGCAGCGTGCAGCAGGCTGCCCGGCGCAACGCCAACCCCAGCTCGCCAGCAGGCTCCGGGCGGCGCCCCGGTCACTGTCCAGCCCCCAGTCCTCAGCGCACGCTGGGAGCAGGTGCTGGAGCTGGCCGCCCGCCTCCAGGCCAAGTACGACCCCCACGCCCTGGACCTCCGCATTCGGCGGGAGCGACGGCGCCAAAGACATCCGTCTCCGCCCGAACCGGCCCCAAGACCCACGCCCCCAGCTCCAAGACCCACACTAGTTCCGGCCCCCAGAGTCTCGTCTCCGCCCGTTCCGGCCCCCAGAGTCTCGTCTCCGCCCGTTCCGGCCCCAAGACTCCAGTCTCCGCCCGTTCCGGCCCCAAGACTCCAGTCTCCGCCCGTTCCGGCCCCCAGACTCCAGTCTCCGCCCGTTCCGGCCCCAAGACTCCAGTCTCCGCCCGTTCCGGCCCCAAGACTCCAGTCTCCGCCCGTTCCGGCCCCAAGACTCCAGTCCCGTCCCCACGGCCCCCGACCATGACCCCTCCAGCCCCGTCCCCACGGCCCCCGACCATGACCCCTCCAGCCCCGTCCCCACGGCCCCCGACCATGACCCCTCCAGCCCCGTCCCCACGGCCCCCGACCATGACCCCTCCCTCCCACCCTCTTGGGACCGCCTGGAAGTCGGTCCTTGAAGGGGGGGTGGGGTCAGGGGTTGGGTCGGCACGCCACGACGACGCCGGAGCCGCACAGCTCGGCGCCCCACGCCACGACCAAGCCGGAGCCGGAGCCGCACAGCTCGGCGCCCCACGCCACGACGACGCCGGAGCCGCACAGCTCGCCGACCCGGCAGACTCCCCGAGACCCTGAGGCCCGGTCACCGACCCGGCAGACCCCCCGAGACCGCGAGGCCCGGTCGCCGACCCGGCAGACCCCCCGAGACCCCGAGGCCCGGCCGCCGACCCGGCAGACCCCCAGAGCACCCCACGCCCGGCCGCCGCCCCGGCAGGCCGCCGGACCATAGCTGTCGGGTCCCCACCCTCCCGCCCCTTGTCTGATTTTCATGGTTCTGCCCCCCTTTAGGACCGTCTGGAATTCAGTCCTTGAGGGGGGGGTTCTGTCACGGTTTGGTCTCTTTCCCTGTCTTAGTTTGAAGTTTCATGTTCCTTGTGGTCCTGGGTTAACTTCACTTCCTGCCTTGTCCCGTGATTGCCTGAGTGTTTTCACCTGTGTCCAATCACCTGCACCTCCCTCGTGTATTTAAGCCCCGTGTGCCTGTTGTCCCTCGTGGCGTCATTACATGTCAACGTTCAAGTAAGTCAAGTCTGTTTCATGTTTCCAAGTCCAGGTCCCTGTTTTTGTCTGTTTTGTTTTCTCCTCCTTCCTCCCCTTTTTTTGGTTGGAGCGATTTTGATTTTGTGAGTTTTGACAATTAAAGTATTTTTATTTTTCAGCTCCGTCTGGGTCCTCCCTCCTTGCCCTCGACCACGTCCCTCCCTGACAACTAGTCCATGCAGCACCATCGCCCTTGCTCTTGTTTCCATGTAGGTGAACCATCATCTTTACACCACACTGCGCTGAACATTTAAAGCTACTCCATCACGTCTCACACGATAAAAGTTCTGGAAATGTGCTAACTGCCTCCAGCTGTGATTTTTTTTTTTTTTTTGGTTATGAAATTAAGTGCAGTAGTTTCTAATGCTCGTGGGCCCTTTAGTGTAGATTGGTTCTATTTTTAAAAAGCCTCCCTTTCCCAGTTTGACAGAAGAAGAAGCGATGTCTGGGGAGCAGAAATAAAAATAGACTCTCAAAGAATGAAAATTGTAGAGATGGAAGGGAGCTTTGTTTGTGAAAGGCTTAAAGAGAAAATGGCAGTGACAAAGGAGGAAGTGCGCAGACCGCTGGCCCATGAAGGGGTTAACAGTCGGAGGGAGGGTGACAAAAGGAGGCAGGGGCAGCTGTATGGATCCACAGCACGCTGGGAGCCCAACACCATAGAAACCACTAAACATAAACTGGAGAAAAAGAGGAGGGGGGGAAGTGAGGTGCTACATTCCATGTGAGCACCGTGTGAACACTCACAAACCAAGACACATCAAAACAGCATTCATATATTGCTTTAAACTCAATGCTGTTCTTTAAATGGCCGCAAAATCACATCCCCACCCTTTAACGCAGACTGTACGGTGCCTTCACTCTGTGTGGAAACACAAATGCAGATGCATAATTAAGCAAAGAGCCCCGATGTGACTCAGAAGGAGCTCTGCGCTGGAGGATTCCTCCACATGAAGCTCCAATACAGGTAACTCAACCTTTACCATGTGCAGAAAGGACTGTGATATCCACATAATAATGATATACTAAAACTCGCCTCCCACTCATTCACTCGCTCGCTTTCTTTCCCTCGCACACAAACACAGGTACAAGGAAACTTGTAAATGTGAACACCAAACATGTGCAGCAGAACACCAACATGCCGTAAATATATGCCAAGTGGAACCAATGAACCAATGTTCAGCCTTAAAAAACCCTGAAGGAAAAGCAGCTTAATTCAACTCGATAACACGTGCATGTACACACAATCAATATATATGGTTTATGCCACACATGTAGCCAATATACACTAAAATAGGCCTCCTGATTAGATTTTGGGCTAAACATCAATCCCCATTGCAATGTGTTTTGTTTGTACAGAGGTAACAAATTGTGCTAGCGTTCTCTACAAACAGCTAACGGCAGATGATGCGGATCAGCTAAGGCTTTATGTTCCTCACTGAATATTTAGCAGTGGCCAGAGGAGGCTGTGATTGAGTTTAACAGGGGAACAGTTGTGTATCATGTGCTGTAAATTAAGTAGCACAGGAGCTCAGGGAATCAGCAGTCAAACGCTGACCTGAAGGCTTCGAGACCTGAGAGGAAGAGGAGGCGGGAAAAGCACACACGCATGGTTTAAAATTTATCATGAATAAACACACTTGTATTGGTATGCTCGACTAGCGCACATTACAGACCAAACACTATCGGTATGGAATTCCACAATGACAGGAGGAGCTTCCCAAACTTGCATTTTCAAGGGCAGGCTGCGAGCGAAGCGTTAGTCGATTGTGTGAGCAAAGTACGATGAAATCACACATCCCTCACATCTCGTTACTGCCCTCTGCGCTCCCACCAAACACAGTGTTTAACAAACATTCAAAAACAGCCAGCAGGCAATATTGAAATGACTCAATGAGCTTGAACGTCTGGAATATCATAGAATATGTGGAAAGACTGGAGCACACACACACACACACACACACACACACACACACACACACACACACACACACACATACAATTGTACAACAGAGTCGCTACAGCATCGTAATGACCAATATCTGCTTGCAGCTACATTACTCATACTCACTCTTTTGTGTTGTGATCATGCCCTAACGCAATAACAGCCTCAGATCAATAACCTAATTAGCCATAAAGCATATGCATTGAGGTGATACATTATACGCCTGGCATCCCTTGGCTAGCATCTCACAGGAATTACCATATAAATGAACTGCGGCCATTTATAAAGCAAAGAGCCTTGGTAGGGACTTGGCAAAAAAAAAAAAGAAAAAAAAAATCGTGAGTAACAACGCGCATTAGAAAAGGGAAACATCACGAGAGGTCGAACAGTCGGTTACAAATTGCATTGACTGCTGGCAGAGCGAAAACATCTGCCACGCTGTGCCTCTACCCGCGGAGCGAGTACGCGGCGAGGCTCACAGCGACGGAGGAAAACCCCCAACAAGCTTTCTTTCTCCGCTTTGTGTTCGACTGGACCGCGAGTAACTCAATACGCCTTCTCCTCGTGCAGGCTCACTCAAAGGAAACGCAAAGCGAATGGACTGTATCAAGTGGAGCACTATTTGAACATCACTTACAGCAGTAGCAGTGTTGGTTATACACGTGTGTGTGTGTGTGTGTGCGCGCATCTACATGTGGGCAACCCCACACTGTAATGCGTGTATGGCACGAGTGTTTTAGGCGATAGTGAAATGGATTGTAAACTCAAAGCGATTCATCTTGTTCTGCACATGATTCCTTGACCAAACTCAACACCCGTGAGAGAGACCGCTACAACAATACAAGGCTGCTCTCTCCATAGCAACACACATGGTAACGCAAATCTATTTCAGAGCGCGAGCGCAGTGTAGCACTTAAACACAGCGGACCAATAAAAAAAAAAAGAAAATAGGCAAAACAGCAATCAATTATTAAAAGAGCTTCGTGTTCATACTTACTGCCTGTGTGTTGCCAGCCCAAACTGAGGTGCTCCCACTACCAGAAAATACCTCTCTGCATACGATTGTTCGCCTTATCAGGGATCTACAGCAGTGCCGCTGAATACACAGGATGTGAACTGGGATCTGCCCCTTGTTTGACATTTAAATTGTTCAGTAAGGTGTGTTTACTTTTAAGGTGTGGGCTGCCCGGTCAGACTTGAATGCAGAGGGCAGTGGAAACAAGGAGGCCTAATGAGGGGAAAAAACCAACGCAGGGCCTGTAACAACGGGAAGATGACCGATAGAGAAAGTTTAAATCAACATAATGTTTCTCCTGGCATGGGCCTGCTAGTAAATCGTAACGCTGTAAGCAGATCTGTCGACATCAATTGTTCAGCAACCAAAGCACTCAACATTACCTCAGCGTTATTGCCGAGCCAACACCAACACACAACTGATAAGATTAACTACGTTTCTTCTCGGGCAGCCCAATTACCTCAGCATTTTCCTTAATTTAGACAAGAAGAAGAAAAAAAACACGAGTTCTCTGGGTTTACTTGGAATAAATGACGTTAGTAAAATAAGTTGTTGAGACATCAAGCGTTAAAGTTTCACATTTTTGGACTGTGAATTGGACAAAACAACAAATGCTGGGAATTCTAACAGATCTGATATTGCAAACAATAGATCAGTCAACAGAAAAAATATATGAAAAAAAAAATTACTTCATGTCTTAGAGTAAATATATATATCCTGATAAAATGTGTAATGATGAAAAGATTAGTCAATCATTGAAAATGTATAGTACGACCATTCAGATCAAATACAAGTATTTGCTTATTACTCTGCTACAAACACTTATTGGAATCTTTAACACGAGAAAGGAAGAAAATTAACTATTCTTTGCTTCCTACAAATAATCAACTGATTAATCAATAAAGAAAAAGATGTGCACTGCAGAATGCAATACTTCATTTTGAAAAGAGACTGATTCTCCCACAAATCACCTACACTGTCACAGAAAGTGACAGAAGCCAAATCAATAAAATAAAACAATACAAAAAGGGCAACTGAAGGGCACTTCCATTCTATTGGTGGATTTCTTTCCTTCTAAATTTCAACTTTAGGCATTTTATTGATCTTCAGAAAACTATAGGCCGTCCTGAAAAAATTAAATTCTCACTCGACTGACACTAATTTGATCAACTAATCAATTATTTAATTAAATAAATAGATCTGGAAAACTCAGTTCCTCCCCAGAGAAGCCCCACTGTAGAACGTGTGTTCACCAGAGGTGTGCTAATCAGATTCCGGGGAACAGTCATTCAGCGTTAACACGCATAGAACAAACAACTTAGCGACTGAATACATTTGAATCGACGAATGGAAAAACCCACAATTAGTCAACTTAACCAAGAAGAGGGAGCCATAGAAAAAACAACCATGATCACCTTGGGCTCGTATGACACCAAATTTGAGGAACAGTGAAGTTATCAATCACAGGTTTTTTGCCAAACGAGACGCCCTCGCATTCTCAAAATGCATCAAGATGAGAGCAAATCCACCGGTGTGGCTGCACTGCAGTGTCCATGCAGGAGATACCAGTAAAGCCGTAAGTGGCGGGCATTAGAGTACCTACACAGCCGATCACAATAGAAGCAGCAACGCACCTTTTCACAGCACAATGTCGTTGAGCCAGGACACAATATCGTACTACATGACCCGAGTTCAGCGGGATGGATATCAAATTTCAGGGCGTGTGGCTGGATACTGTAATCGTATATATACACTTTATCAGGCTTGTTCTATCACAAGTGTGTTTTGTAAAGGGAATTCAAATGGAAGCGGGGGAAGGGGCTTTCTCACTGAGGGGGGAGTCAATAAAATGCAACCACAATCCCACAAATATCTGAATGGATGAGAGAGTCTAACCGTATAAAAATACTTTGTTTGATAGAGCCTGTCCGGGGATTACATCTAACATTTGTTTTCCTTTCAGATTTCAAAACAGGATTATTAGAAATAAATGTTCAGTTTACAGAAGAAATGACTCACCGGAAAAAGCTGGAGTAACAGATAATGAAGCAAAAGTTACATTACTACTTTATTATATATTTATACAAAGTATCTTTTTCATATCATATTGGGTTTCCTGTTGTGTAGACTGACTATTCTAAAGCTTCAGTTTTCTTTTGGGCCGGAGAAATCAGAGACAGGCCCAGTCAATTTAAAAAAAGACCAAAAAAATCTCCCAGTATAATAATGAGAATGGATTTCAAAGACGCACCAATCTTGCAGCTTGTTACACTCCCAGATGCTTTTAACAGTAATGAGTATTCACTGGGACTATTTTACAACTTCCCAAATACTCTGTACTGAATTGTACTCGAGGAATTTCATTCTCCTAATGGTGACACAACATCCTTGTTCTTTGCAGATATAACGTTAATTGTATAGTGATAGATGGATCAATATTTTTTTACTTTATTGATGTTGCGAAATACACCACACCATTAACTTGATGTGATGCAGTACACACAGACGATCAGAAGAAAATCAAGCTCCACAATGCTTTTTATTTGATCCTCTAACAAAGTGAAAATATGCATCTGATCTATTTTGTGAAACCAGAGTCGTTGGGTAATCTCTCCTCTCACAAAACATCCAGATTTGAACTTGTAACAATGGTGGCAACTTCAAGAAAAAATAAATAAAAGGTTCCCCTCGGTCCTTGGCTCATTTCATTGTTCTGCTGATGCTCCATTATTGTGCCAAGTTCAGAACAGTCATGTCAAGGTGGTTCGATGTGCCACCTTTTGCTACTGGTGCCAGATCAGCCTGTTAACAGCTGCTGCATTTTAATAAAGTCTTATTTAGATGCGGCACCCTCATCAGTGCCTACCATATTTCCCTTTGACCATCTTGTGATAAAACTTCACATCTGCACCTGGAGGAAGTGCTGGGAGGTGGTAAAAATATTTTACAACCTGGGACAAACACCTATTCGAATGTTCATAGGTATGAGCAATAATCAGCCATGTTTGGCCAACCAGGTGTCTCAAGGGAGGCGAGTGGTGGCACGTTAAAACCCAGTTCATGATCATGAATGATCTCTCAGTGTTAACAGGAAATACTGAGCCAGTTAATAATTACAAATAGATTGCTTGAAACATATTATTATTATTTTTAAAAGAGCATTCTGACCAGAGTTTGCCACTTTTTAACACACTTGAACCGTTGATCTAAATGCCCCCCCCTCCCCCCCCTCAATACGTTTTCATCCTTGTTCCAAATTAGAATGTTTCACCTCATTGTCCTCTCGATTGCCTTGTAATTTATTTAGCCAGATGCAATAAGTTCCAAGAGGTCCATACCACTCATAGTTCTAGATATAGCTACATATTGCAATAAACACAACTGTGTTTGGCCGTTGAGTGCATCTCTCCAAGTATACATTCTGCACACACTACTGTATAATATAAAGTGAGTTTGAGCGCCCGGGCAGGAGCTGCCCACACTGACAGGTACAGGCCTAACGGTTATGTCAGCGCGGTGTCTGCAAGCCAAGATACTGGAATCCATCAGCTCAGAAGCCCCTCTGTTCTGTGGAAACAACAAGTCTAATTCAGCTGCCGGGGAGCGTCATCACAATATTTGCGGTGGGCTCCCCCAAAACAACACTGCAACATGGAACAGGTGTGTGTGTGTGTGTGTGTGTGCACGCGCGTGTGTGTCAGTGTGTTCGCAATGGCTTTTGTGCATCCGTGCGCTTATTTGTGCGCCCAAATGAAACGAACGACAGATTAGATAAGATAATTCACGCATTGGGTTAAATGTGCGGTAGTTAGAACGGCGCTTTTGGGAAAGCTGCTGAATGACGATTCAACCCCCCCCCCCCCCCCACACACACACACACAGATCACCCTTACATGCATGCACACACACCACGCGCGTGCACACCGTACACATGAATAATGTGAGAATCAAAATCATATAACAGGCGTGGTCCTTGATTGAAAACACGTTAAGGACATTTTTATTTTGTCATTAAAGCCCAATTAGATATCGCAGGAGAAAATGCGAATACAGCTACCTTATGGTGGTCGATGCGTATCCTCTCCTCTCTTTTATGCGGGCTCTCCGGCCACAGGTGATAGCTCGAGCCGTAGTTGGGGCTGTCTTTGCTGCTGTTGCTGCCGGTCGTGGACGAGTTCCCCGCGTATGCCTGTTGTGTAGCCGGGGTTGTTACGCGGGAGTCGCGGCTGTGTGGCTGCGCCTGATCGCCTTGCGCGGTGATCCACCCAGACTTATTGCGGTCTTCACAGTGCTGCGGACGCTGGGGACAGAGCCCCAGTGCGCCTTGCCGCTGCTGCTGCTGCTGCTGCTGCTGCTTTTGCTGCTGCTGCTCTTGCTGTTGCAGCAGTGAAGCCTGGTGAGTCCTACATAGCTCTTCTGAGCCACTGGCGCAGTAGTTGATAGGCAAGCTGCTCCCCACCAGTAGCTGTTGCTGCGCTCGTAGTTGTGGGATCTGTTGCTGCTGCAGGTCCTGGGTCCGAGACTCAAATGCTCTCCTGTTAGCCTCGGTTGACTCACATACATTTAAAGAGCGCCCTTTCTGCAAGTTTGCATGGGCTCTTTCAGGGGAGGGGTCCCTCTGTTGGAGTCTTAAATGACTGTGCTGTTGATGCTGTTGCTGCAACAACTGCCTGTGGTCTCGGTGCCCCCCTGCTCCTCCTCCTCCTCCCCTGCAGCGTTCCACGATGCTTGCCTGTTGGCAATTATTGGCACTCCTTCGGAGACGATCGCCCCTTTTAGATTCCTGGGAAAACTGCAGGGAGGAGGAGGAGGAGGACGACGTCGGTGGCGGCGGTATAGGCGGCGGAAAAGGTGGGGAGGGCTGTGGTGGGAGAAGATCGTCAGGATGGTTACGGTTTTGAGAAAGGCTCGCCTCCTGCTCCGAAAAACTGCAGTGGCAGCTCGGAAAAACAGGCTGCTTCTCTAACTGCGGCGGTTGCTGCTGCCGCTGAGAGCCGACTGGGGCCCAGGGATCCTGCTGCAGGTGCGCCGGCTTCCCGGTGCTGCTTGGTTCCCCGGTTCGGTGTGGAGGCGGCTGGGCGGTGTCGTAACTCGCCAGAGGGTCGCCGCAGTGAATGGGTCGCCGAGAGGGCTGGCTCAGACACGGCAGCTCCTGGAGGCTCTGGCGGTGAGCGGCGGCGGAGGATGTGCGGTCTCGGTGTTGAGAAGAGGGCGGGGGCGGCAGGCTGAAAACAGGCGCAACTGGGTCTCCGCTTTGCTCGCTGCTCGCTTGCTTTTCGTCGGGGACGTGGTGCTGATGGACAGCTCCCGCGTACCGATGCCGCATCCCCTTGATCGCCTCGTCTCGCTGTGGTTGCTCCTTTGCCGTGCAGAGCTCCGACACCCGTGCATTGCGATCGTTCCCAGCAGAATATAACTGACTTGTATCATTGGTAGGTTTGACCAAGACCTGCCTTTAAACGTCACTGTAAAACTAAAACACCGCCTTCTACGGAATATCTGTCCATCGCCTGCTTTGCGTCCAGGTTGCAGCGGATCGATCGCTCCTTACGGCTGTTAATATATAACAAGTATGGGAAAGGTGCTTAAATCCTGCTCACATGGTTGATTGCCTTAATCCACTGTGGCCCCAATAGATCGACTTTGTCAATGTTACCATAAGCACCCATTATAAAGAACATTTTTACTACGTCACCAGAACGGATCCCCGGGCCAGTCAAACATAATGCTTTGTCGGATAATCGTGCACTAAAGTGACGTGGGTCACGTTTAGGATATACGTGATGGCCATTTACTTTTTCAAGAATCACGAGGGGAACAATGGACACAGTTGATATTAAATTTCCCAAACACACTTCCACTTGTTGGCCCACATGAAACGGATCAAACAAACATGGCTGTGACAATTAACTCATGACATATAGCCTGAGCCTTTCAGTCTAGTACTTAATAATTTAGATGAATATGCCTGGTTTTGTATTACCACGCAGAAATGTTAAGAATGGATTTTGCATGCAGAGCGTGCAGTCTGCTTGCAGCCTGGTGTGTGTGTGTGTGTGTGTGTGTGTGTGTATGCAGCCTCTTGCTTCTACTGCATGCTTTCGGTTTAACATATTAAACCGGCTCCAGAAGGAGACAGAGGGGGCGCAGAAGGCGCTGTCCATAGTGCTGAACCACTCCATCGTGGTGTAGACTCCAAGTGGGACGGACAACTGTCCATCACGAGACAGTCAGAAATGTCTTGCAGCTCTGAGGATTAGCAGTTTGATAACTTGGATGAAAGCTCTTTTTTGCATTTTTTTTCAAGCATGTCTAATTGGTTTACAGCACTAAAGCAATACTAAACTGCCTGGTGGTTATCAAACATTGAACCTATTAATACAGGTCATGTAGGGCGACTTTGCATCAACAGTCCTTGCGGAGCTATGTGGAGTTTGATTCAGTAAACTTAAAACTGCTGAAGTTGCTCAAATTCTGGAGCATCAGCTCAACTTTCCATCAGACCTCTCAGACTGAGTGGTAGTTCTCTAACTAAGTGAACTTTTGGTCTACAGCACTTTTAAAAACTCCCTCTGATGTACTGAAGGGGAAATTTCATGAGCTTAGTGCTTGCAACCTCTAACTGCAGTGGACTGCGGATTTTGGTGCAGAATATGGAGTTAAAATATATAAAACACACACACACACACTTTATATACCAAGAATAAGATCCAGGTGCAGCGTATGCTCTCATGTAGGAACCGTCTGATCCACAGATCCATGATGGGTCACTGTGCAGTGGACCCTGGGTTATCTCCGATCTGTTAGTGTATAGTTCACAGCCCGCATTGGAGAAAAGAAATGATCACAGCATATAATACTAACAAACATACACAGCCAGTTGAGGATTGATTTAAGATTTGACGTCCTTGCTTCTTTAATGCGTATTTAAACATTTGAGCATGGATAAAAGAAATAAAGGTTTAGTGCAGGAGAGAGAAGTTGAATCTGAGCCAAAGAAAGGGAGGGAGCCAACTTTTATATCATTCATTAGCCATTCTAAATAAGTAATAATGCTTTCCTTAACGCTGAGGCAGCCATTAGGAGTTTTGATGAGTCTAAAGACTGCAGCGGTGGCACACTTGGCCTAACCGCTGGAAAAAGCTGAGGTACACGCCGTTTCATAGTTACGTGTAGTACTGCAGGAATTTGGAGTGGAGCTCTGCAGGGCTGCATTAGAAACCTGATCATTTTCATTAAGTAATTGATCACAGCGACCTGTGCGAGTTCCGTGGCAAGATGGAGTTTCATTTGATAGTTTGGGAAGTAGTCATTGCTTCCACATTAATAATTAAATCAAACTTTACAACTCCTGGACACAAACACTCACTCAGCAACCGGCTATGGACAACAAAGCCCGCATTTTCTCTCCGTCTTGCTCCCCTCCCCCCGTTCCTCCATCCCTCTCACTCACTCACTCGCTCACACTTCCACAATATGTCACTCCAAAAGCCTCTTTCTAGCAAAAGCTGCCATCAGAATTTAGTACCTCTTGGATTTGTCACATACAACCGTCAAACGAGGCCAGTCCAGTCTTGTTAGAGCATATTGTTGGTCTCTGCATTGATGGCTCCTGGAGGGAGAAGCCGAGGAAGATCAGTGACACTAAAATGTTAGAGGAGGAAACATTGAGGAGGACAATGCCTGCAGCACGTAATATAGGAAGTAGATGAGAAGCCCATAATTACAGAGAAAGAGAAAACCAACCAAGGCGAAGCAGAGGGATGTGCAAGTATGCGTGTGTGAGAGAGAAAGCACACTGTGTGTGAGAAAGAGAAAAACGGACAGAGTGGGAGTGATATCTAAAAAGAGCAGGTGCGCCAACACAGAAAAGATCAAAAAAGGGTTCAATTGAAAAGAAGAGGAAGATGGAAAATGTGTTTCACTGTGGTGTGAGCCAAATTAAATTACACACAGATACAGCGATTAGCCCATTATCTGAAGACAGAATCATCTATGCTGAAAGATAAGTCATACGTGATCTTTAATCACCATTCTTAAAGATACTATATGCTGTATTTCATTGTTCTTTAGAAGTCTGACTGTATAGTGTGAGCCACCTGGTTTTAGCAATGTTAGTCTGAGTAGTTGATTTTGAAATTGATTTGCCACAACACGTCTGCTTTGATGGTGTCCATTTGCTTAAGTTCGTGCCTCTTAAACGATAAATTGCTCTCCATTGCAAGTGAACACAGTCGTGTAAGTATTTAATTACTTTAACAGAGTTTTCAAATGGATGGTATTAGAAAAGAAGGTGTCAAATGATTTTAAATCCTCGACACAAATCTGTGATCTTGGGCTGTGTAAACAAAAATGTCTTAGGTATTGTGTCTGTGCTTTGACAACCCTTTATCTCCAAACTATCCACTTTTAATGAGCAAACATCCGACTACTTTACATTTGTTTATTTACACATTAAAGTAGCGTTATGTATAAATAAATCATGGCTTCCAGAGAGGAAGAGCTTCACTTTGTCATTTGCTGGAGAACCTCCTTTAAAAAAGGGGAAGCCAACAGACTTAAACACAACAACACAGACTCGTGACCGACAGACGAGGACGAGAGACTCAAAGAAGAAACAAAAGACAACGCCGTGGTTTTCAAAGACACTTCCCATCCGGCCCAAGTGTGTCACCTACGAATGCCGGGAGTGAGGCAGCCATCTTGAACTAGTGTGTTGATTCACTTGCATGTCATTGCGACGGCTGTCACCTCGCTCCACTACAAATAACCGGAGTGATGCATCCCAGAGAGACGTGTAGGAACGAAGGCGAGCCTTGAACGAATGTTAATACCAGTGAATATTGTGACACACATTCAGCTCGACAGATCGACTGGCCTGCGTGAACCGAGCCGATATGCTCCACACGTGATGAACAACCTGCGATCCCCGAGATAAGAGAGACGAGTCGTGACTCAACCCAGGCTGCGGCGTCATCGAACACCCGGTGCAGCCAGTGTGAGAGGAGACCGAGGGCTTGAAACAGAGCGTCGGCTGCCAACCCGGGGGCCATGGCGGGTTTGATCTTTGACTCCGAGATCGTCACTTAGATCTGCTCATGATGCTGAAGTGAATCTGTGCCATCATTCAGGGAAGAGGAGGGTTCATGGAGAGTCATCGTTAAGCATTAGCTGGTATGTTAGCATCCCATAAATGAGTGAAGAGGCCTTTGCAAGGCAGACAACTGTGATGAAGTGTTTTCTATTACCGCTACAAGGAAAGCCAGGGTGCAGGGAATGATAAAGTGGCCCCTGCAGAATTCAGCCGTAATGCTCGGGCATGCCAGGTAACATCCGAGATGGGTAAGATCCCATTGAAGCAACAAGGGGATACTCAAAAAGCATGCTAGGTAATCCTGACACACAGTCATAAGCTTAAAGCAGCAGAGGGGCGAGTGTTCTCCTCCACCTCAGGGGATGAACAAGAGGGCAATTAGTCACCATCGTCCACACAAAACGATCGATGTAACGATGTCATGCTTGTTTCCTCTTTGGCACAGCCCAGTCCTATTTAATGGAAAATTAGATTTTCTCTATATTTATTCATTTTGAGATTTGAAATTGCGAGAAAAAAAAAAGAAACGTATATTCAGCAGCAATAAGACATCTGAAGTACAGACAAAAATGAAAATCTTCATTGAGAGTTCGTTTTTTCCTCCTATTGTCCTCTCTTTCATTCAACTAATTTATCTCTGTGTGAGACATTATCTCACTCGCTTTAAAACATTATACGTCATACCCCTTTCCAACCTCTAATCACGGTCGCCCAGTGTTAAAGTAGCAATGACACAGAAATCTCTACTGGTTGTCCATGACGTCTTCTTTGCTCGCACAACAAACATGCATGGTTTTCTCTGCGATTGGCCTTTACAGAAGCATTGGACCATCAACTTCTGTTCACAGAGCACAATGATGTCACTGCATTAAATGGAGCGGTACATGATGAGGGGAAGTGAAGAGGACAAAGAGAACGACATACAAACAGGGAAAGACCCATTTATAATGCAGTCTGATGTGCGTGAGGTAGAGTTGGCGGTGGCTTTATGCGTACGTGCGTGCTCCTAAAAAGGTGTGCTTCAGGTGTGTGTGTTTGTGCATCAACGTGCACATGTGAGCACATGTGCATACCTGTGTGGGCGGATGGACCCGTGTTTGACGAGAGAGGCTCAGCGAGGTTTGCCCAGTTGTAAAATATGGTGATGAGAGATAAAGAGAGGAGAAAGCTCATCATTATGCAAAGGTTCAAAGACTCGGTCCCTGTCTCATCATCAGAGGCGCAACAAACACAAAGGAGATGACCAACTGACCCCCCGTATTTACCACCAGCAGGGAGAGGTGGACTGTCCACTCAGAACAGTTTCAAGAAGACCACGCTCTTAAATGTGATCACCTCACACAACTGCACAAGGACAAAAGTTTAAACAATGCTGCAAGGTGATGTGCATACAGTGTTTCATGTCAGGAATATTCCTTTATATTCCACACAGGTAACACAGAAACGGTTCCTTTCTGTGTCCTCAAGGTGTTGCTATGTCAGATAAGAAAATGCATCCCTGCAAAAAGAAAGTGGTGCACAAATGCTGTTAGGTGAGACATTGCGAATGAGCAGGGCTATAAGGAGGTTATTAGCTACAGATATTAGAGCCTGTAATTGCATTTTCATCATGCAATCTTTTCCCACCCCCTTTTTTTTAAACTGATCCTGATAGAAAAGAGAATGAAGTCAAAGAAAAGGGAAGGCATACCTTTTATCTGATGGAGGTTGCACGAGCAGACTCTCTCCGAGCAGAAGGCACATCAACGGTGATCGTAAATGACAGCAAGAAAATCAATAGTCTCCTACTAAGAATAGCGTCTCTCCCAGTCATTGCAGTCTCCTGTCGCTTGCAGCATGGAATAACGGGGAATACACGCTCTGAATTATTGTCACAGCCATTGGCTCGCCTCCTCTTCTTTCCTCGTGCATGTTCTCCCCATGTCCTCCTGTGCTCTGATAAAAAAAAATAAGCCGGGCTATATTATGTCTATTTTATATCATTTGAGTTTGCAGTGAATATGATTCCAATCTGTCTTTTAAATTGTTGATGGAAGGGGCTTTTGATGTGATTTACAACAGAGTCGATAAAAAAAACCGATCAATTCAGGACAATAAACATAGAATCTGACACATCGCGTCGCCTGGACACATACAAATAAAAAGCTAATGTGACTAATCAAGAAGAGCACTGGAGGCGGGGGGGGGGGGGGTTATGACCTTGTGTGTGCTCTGACGTCCCCCTTCCTCCTCCCTCTGAATTGATGCGGGGATTCCTGGTGCTATTTTTAGCATCTTGGTCGTGGAGAGCCGTGCGTGGGAGGAGGAGAGAA
>NC_084914.1:11761399-11784878 GCF_949316345.1 Pungitius pungitius
GAATGGGAGATTAAATACCAAATAAATGGGATTTTAGAGTAGATTGTGTGGAACTACTAAGCCACGCATGTTGTACTGAGAGCTTGTGTGTGTGTGTGTGTGTGTGCATTTGAGAGAGAGATATGTTTGAGAGGTGGACGTGCATGACAGTAACTTCAAAAGACGGAGGTATCAGATTCAGACGCGGCCTGACAACCGAGGAGCTGTTGTGAGAGAAGCGAAGGAATTTACAGCATCTACCTTTCATCTACACAGGTGGCCGGTGTGTGCATGTGCGCGTGTGTGCATTTGTGTATGAGGAAGCATTGGGTTGTATATGTGTGTATGAGTATGTGTTTATTTTCTGTTTGAGTTTTGGAGAGTGTGTCGTGCACATGAGTAGTGTAGTGTTATTTGTGAGTGGGGAGGCAAGGGGTGTAAATGTGTGTGTGTGTGTGTGTGGGTGTCTGCATTCACAATGGCGGCGATTTAGACAGGCGAGTCACAACAATGATCCAGGAAGCCAGTGATCCCAGACACTTACCAGGTGGTTCAGCGCTCTAGTTCAGCGCTTAATTCATTGGTCATGAAGTAAAGACGTTTTCAACTCTGCGATAAGATAACACATTTCCAAATCTATTAGTTAAATAAGAAATCTCATCAAACTAGCAGGAATATGACACTAAAGTGTCTGAAAAATGTATTTGGCTTTGGCAATAATCCTAAAACACGTTTTTTTATATCACACATATAAGTCAGACATTGTCCTCTTAGGGCGGTTCAATAATAGTTGCACCAATTGTGTTAAATGGTCTCCTGACTGCATTTAACATAAAATATATACAATTCATGTCATTTGATCTTGCAGTGTTCACATAAACTCCATTTTACAATATTCAATAAGGTAATGAATCAATTGAAAGGATGAAGGATGCTTTATTCATCACATACACAACAACAACGCTGATTATTGTGAAAGTTTGTGTGTGTTTAATTTGCATTAGCACCAATTGGATTAATCAGTGTAAATTGATTGTCTTAGTGTTCTTCACATGTGCATGCTTTTTGACAGTCATAACCTTGCTTGAATGGTTTGCCCAGCATAAATTAGGCTGATTTCATAGTTTAAATCAGATTGAAGCTTAAAACTAAATTCTTATTGAACATGCGGACATGGGGTTTTAATAATTTACTGACTGAAATCCAACCTTTTGTTTCACATCCCAACAATGCACCTTGATAATAGAGCAGGCCTATTTAACCTGCAAACACTGTCAGTTTGTTGGTTTGCTTGTCTCCATTTGTGATAAGGATGAGGTCACAGATAAACCAAACCACAAAGCCACACTCAAAAAGATCGGCAAGGACAAACAGAAGCACTTTTTTTTCATTCAATTTATTTTGTTAGTTAAATTTCTATAGCAGGTGAGGGAACATATCGGTCACTTGAGCATAGTTTTCAGAAGTCACAGTGTTTTAGACGTGGACAGAACATTAATAAAATATGGAGGAAGGGACAAGAGGAAACGAAAAAAACAAGGTGTTACGGTGACACAATCCTACACACCTTCTCCTTCACGGTCCTCCAACTGCCCCCCTTACTCCACCAAAAGAAAAGAAAACTTAAAAAAAGGCCTCTGCTCTAAAGTGTTGTCAACCCCATCCCTCCATCCCAAGATCCGAACAAAATAAAACATCAAAACAAAACAAAACTCGGCAACAAATAGATATATTTATATATAATATATATATTCACTCTTTAAAAATAGAACTTCAGTCTAGATACTAACATCTGTACAAACTACAAAAATAAATTTTAATATAAATAATTTATATGGCATGACATTGACAATTTTTCTTTTGAAATAAACTACAAACCATTGGAGATTCCCCCCCCCCCTCCCTTTTAAGTCCTCACCACGGTCTGACAACACCCCTGGCGGTCGGTCTACGGTCTGATCAAACTGTAACTGGTGCTTTGCTCACTGCTTAATTATTCACAACTGCACAGTGGCTACTTGTCTTTCATATTTACAAAAGAAACCAAAGCTGCCACTTCAACAAAAAAAGAAATCCCTGCAATTTAACCTGGCAGTGATGAGACCAATACCGAACAACGACAACATCAACGTAAAAAATGTGTAAAGCAAACAACATGAAAATCCTAAGAATGAAAAAAGAATGTATTGTGCCATATATGAGGTTTGTATTAGCGAGAAGAGTGAGACATTAGAAAGTGAGTGAGAGCAGGCTGGAGCATTAGAAAGGTTGAGCCAGTTTACATAAAGTCATAATTGCACAGGGTTTGCAACGCCATGAACGCGTTGCAAACCCAAAGCACCCAGCAAAGGAAAATGAAGAAATTAATAATAATAATAACATAAAAATCACTCCCTTTGCATTGGATTGTATAATTCCCTTTTAAAATAACATAAGAAGGTGAACAATTGTCAAAAAACAAAGTGACCAATGTGAGCTTCACCCACTTTAGAGCTTACAAAAACTGCAAAAAAAGAAAAAATTCTTATCACAGCTCCTTCAAGTAGTTGAAAACTGCAGAGGAAGGATTAAACGTGAGATGTGAATTAGGTGTGACCCTCTCGGCGCGCCGGCTAACGGATCACAACCACATTCAGACAGATGGGCAGGATGATGGTGGTAACGTCTGCTACTGCTTCTTGACAAGACACAACATTTTTACACCAAAGCGAGGACATAATACTGAGTGCTGATTCCTGTGATAACAAGGAAAAGGGGACGAATCGAAGGCACAACGGTTACTACTGTCTGCTGTGGACAACAGTGCACACTGTGACAGAGAGCAGCTATAATTGTGTGTGTCAGACACAGAATCTCTCACAGTATAATACTGTGTAAAAAAAAAAAAAAACTAATTTAAACCATGGGGGGGGGAAGAGCAGGGTACTGCAATTTTTTTAAGGCAAATCACTTAACATTATTTTGAAATGTAGCAGCAAAAAAAAAAAGATCAGAACAATACAAATACAACACTGACCACGTGTTCAATGTGTTGTTCAATTTTCAATAGCCTAATATCTTAATAACATCTCACTTTTTGTGGACACTTTTTACATATAGCGCAGTTCTTATTCTGTACACCGTGGGCAAAAGAAAAATCCACCACCCCACAAAGAATAATCTTTTACATTTGAAGAGAATACCCAAGTTATACAGTACTCTTTTAAATAGCTTCCTTCTTTTTTTAGTATTAAAATATATACTCATAGATTTATATAATTCTGAAAAAGTCCTTTTTCTTCTTTATTACGTCCTTGAAATAAATCCTCTCCTTTTTGTGTGAAGTCTATGTACAGTTGAGAGTTCAACGCACGTGGCTCCATGTGAGCCGTCGAGGTGCTTCGGAGAAGACCCGCAGAGAGGGGACAAGGCGTGTGAGAGCGTCTAGCAATCTTTGGCTGCCTGGATCCTCAACCCACCTACAGCGGGGGAAAAGAGAGAAAACAGAGTACGGTCAAATTAAGCTAAAAAAGAGGCCTTATGGCAATCTCATTGAGCCACTGCATGTATTTCATGCTTCACTCTCTGGTATGATGTCAGCTCTCGATACACATATTGAGAAGATTCACAGTGCGGTACACCTGCGAGGCGTCAAACTCACCTCGTGTTGTTTTGCTGCGCTGATGCTCCGCCTGGCTCTGCGCTGCTTCCAAGTCCTGGAGCTCTAAAGAGTCTCTCTTACATGAAGAAAAGTTTGTTTTGCCACCACAAGTCCTCCCGGGGGCCTCGAAACAGTCCGACTCGCTGTCCGTGTCAAAACCTTCATGCATGTAGCCTTGGTACGCCGCCCCCGGCAAGGTCGGGTGCACAGCCACCGTCACGGAGGCTGTGGCGGTTACCATGGTAACGGGTCCCCCCATGGAGCCCTGTTGCATGGGCATCGCAGAGCCGCTATTGCTATAGCTCGGCCCTGTAGTCCTGTTTGGCCGAGGCCCTCTGCCGCTCTGCAGCCTGGGGCCGCTGTGACCTGAAGTCCTCCCCGGGACCTGAGGTCTTTCGCTGGGTAAGTGTTGCGCCTGGAGCCTCTGGAGGCCCGGCTGCTGCTCCCTCTTTTTTCCATCCCAGCACGTATCCTGGGAGCCCAGAGGTGACTGTGCGCTGTGGGAAGATTCATTTAACGGTGCGATCCTTCCGACGCCGCCAGTTGAATTTTCTTTGAATGGCCGCACCACCTGCAACGCATAAAGTTTCATCATTTAGTTTCAGAAGAAAAAAAAAACAGTTAGGCTTTCCGTCTTATCGGTGTGGTCACGCGGCGTACCGTGAGCTTGGGGAAACTGGGGTTTTTGCTGGCTTCCAGCAGTATGTGAGACGTCGAGGGGGGAGCGCTGGCGTGCGAGGCTACGTCACAGTACTTATAGTCGTCCTCCCCGATGCCTGACGTGGTGGTCATCTCAGAGTAATACTCCGAGTCAGACGACTCGGGAAAAGCTTGTTGCCGAGGCGGCCGTGGGTTGTGGTGGCCCGTGTAGTAGCCATGGTGGGTCATTGGTGGGGGCAGCTGGGGCTCGGGGGAAGGCGTCGGGAGGCGGCTGGCGCTGTCAACGGCAGTGACCTCAGACGGAGGGCCCATCATGGACAGGAGCACCGGCAGCAGAACCAGGCCATTCAGCATCCCCAATACAGTGAGGATGGCTAACACGGCAAAGAAATACCTGAAGGATGGGGAGAGAGAGAGAGAGAGAAAGAGAGAGACGTTAGTTTGAACATCGACCTAAAGATGACAAAGAACGCGGGTCCAATTCAAAATAGCTGACGACATCTTGTAATCTGTCGTTTCCGGTGGGAAACAAGAACTTTCTTGTTCGCTGGTAGCAGCTGCTAATTGTTACTTGAGTTGGATTTTAGTTGAGCTAAGGGTATTCCAAAGCACCTCTGTGTTTACACTGAACAGGTCTCCTGGCCCTTTTCGTCTGGCCTAATGCCTGCATCAACTAGACGCACACACACACACACACACACACACACACACACACAGACGCACACTGGGTAGTGCTTATGAGTGCACACACACACACAGTCACACAGAGCAATCCTTTTAATTCTATTTTCTTTTAGCAATTTACGGTTTTTAGGGATTTGGGCTTAAGTTCTGCAGGATTTAGAGCGCCTGCCAAACTAATGACACTTTTAAAAAGCTGATAACGTTTCACGTTTGTCTTTTTTAAATGCAATATTCCTTTTAATTTGACAAAAGCAAAAAGCAGCAGGCCTGATGTGTTGTATTGCCAAGCGCACACAAAAAGACAAAAGGATGTGCACAACTGCAAACGCACACAGACACACACACACAGACAGTTGGCACTTGAGGAAGGGAAGTAGCTCAGGGGAAGAAGTCAGGGAAAGCCCAGTGTTTGTGTATCAAAGGCAGGGAGGGCAAATCTGATTCCCCCGCTCAGTCCAACTAAAACATGCTTTGATGCCTCCACTGCCGCTGCTACAAGACTTTCTCTCGCTTTCTTTTTCACTCACATAGCGTGTCTGTGTTTTTGTTTTATTTCGTGTGTGTGTGTGTGTGTGTGTGTGTGCATTTCATTGGGGCTCCGAGGAGGCCAGGGGTGGAGGCGGGCCACAAGAAAGGGCTTCCCAAGGAAAATTAGAGAGGACCACTTAAACACTAACAGAAAGCAGAAAGAGGGAGACAGCGAGATGCTAACCACCAGCCAGACTTTAGGAGGTATAAGAAAGAGGGAGGAAAGAAATGATTGTTGGAATGAAGGGACACGCATACTAGCTGCGTGGTCCTCTGGAAACAGGCCTCTCTCCTCTGAATGGATTACTACGACGATTACGACTACTCCGCTTGACAAAGGTCACTCTCCAGGAAAGAGATTTCACAATTTCAGCCCCCCCCCACCCCCCTCTCCCACTCTCTATTTTCTTCTTTAAGCTGTGTCCTTGTTTTCGTCCTTAATCAGAAGCATAACGTATGTCATCCTAACCACTCTTGACAAAACACTTCAGGGAGATATTTTCAATTTCTTGCTGTCTCCTCATACCATGACGGCCTTTCAACCACATGCAGATATTTAATCTGCACGTGGTATTGAGTTAACGCCCAGACGCTGATATTGCAAAACAGGTAGGTTTTCATCTTCTTTTTAGTCATCAAACAAGTTCTTTACAATGTAAAAAAAAAACTAAAAACAAGAGCAGAGTGGGACAGAAAGAAAGAATGAGAGTGAGACGTTGGTGGGACCTCCAACGGTGTCTCTCTGTTAGGAATTCTGTTGTTTATATAAACTGTAATCTTTTCCATTCGTTGTCAGGGCCTGGGGAGCTGTGTGTGTATGTGTGTGTGAGAAACAGAGCGTAAGTGTTTACATGCCTGTACATATGTGCATTTGTCCATGTGTGTGTGTGTGTGTGTGCGCGCGCGCGCACACTCACATGTGCCGCGTATGTGTGTGTGCATGAGAGAGAGGACTCTGAGCACAGCGGAATTAGGCACGCTGTTTATTCAGTGCATTACAAGGCCAGGAGATGTTTACAGCAGTATATTTATGCTACTCCCCAGCTAGGCAGGTCTGGCTCGCCCCGTTCACCCCGCCACAGCTACGGCTAAACAGGACCTCCAACAGAGACTCTGGACCCTTCTGTCACAGAACCGTGGGAGGAGAGAAGAAAAACAAGATGCTGGAAACGTTTTTTACTCTCAATTTCTCCCCATTTACACCTCTTTATCTTTGCAATCCGGCGCTGTGGTGGATCTGTTCGTCTACCCACCAACCAGGAGCTCATATCCCTGCAGGAAAGTCACCCTTGGAGAACTTTTCCTCCTCTCTCTCTCTCTGCTTCTGTCTCGGTTTCTGCAGAAAAACAGCGCTTTTTATCTCACGGAGGCCCGTTGCAGTCTGTGAGCTCAAGGTTGTGGTTTCAGGGTTTGGGCCTAGACCACATTCGGCTGAAAAACATCGAGCTATTTGCCTTTTTTCCACTGTGACCATGAAACAGTGGTGGGACGCACACGCAGAAGGGAGGGCTGTTTGTTGGTGGGCTTCAGCCCATCTGACTGGCTGACCAGTTCAAATTTAGCTCCACTTTTTATGACGGCACCCGACGTGGAGGAACCAAATGCCAAACGGATGATAGGAATTTTTATAGATTCCCTTGTGTATGTGTGTGTGTGTGTGTGTGTGTGTGTGTGTATGTGTGTGTGTGTGTGTGTGTGTAAAAGAGACACAGTGAGCGCGAGAGAGAGAGGGAGAGATCACCCAGTGGGTAGCAGAACACTTCCATGTTTACGAGCAGCTGCTACACACCCTTGATGTTTTCCCCATTTTTGTGCTCTGAGGTCGGGGAGACGGGGGTGTGTGTGTGTGTGTGCGAGTGTGAGTGTGTGCCAAGAGTGACAGAACCAGGTGCATATTTGTCACTGTCTGTGTGTTCATAAATAGGGGTATAACATTTCCACCTGCATTCACCGCTGACCCCCCACAAGGCTTCCTCCCGTCCCAAAGTGGGGATGGACAACTGGCTCCACACACACACACACACACACACACACACACACCAATGGCGTTGAAGCAATACACTGCTACTTCTGAAGGGTGACAAATAGGCAGTGAAGGGTGCAGACAGTGTCGCCGTCACTCTCTCACACAAGAGAAGAACAAAGAACACACACACACACACACACAGATGCAGAGACACATAGAGCGCACACTCACCTCATGATGAAGTCAAACTCTGACCCTGCCAGCATGAGAACACCCAGCAGTGTGGAGATCGCTCCGTCGACCACCGGGGCGAACATGTGCTCCAGAGCCACCGCCGAGCGCTTGTTCCTGTTTCCAATCGCAGTCAAGAAACCCTGCGGCAGAGGGGGAGAAGAAATAAGTTGGAAATCCTGCTGATCACACAAAAACTTGTGTTCGAGGCAAGGCTTGGCATTCCTGCTATTATTCTATCTTGGAGGGGGAGTGGGGGTGGGGGGGGCATCAACCTGGAAGCCAAGAGTTTCCCTATAAATCTCTAATCACACTTATTTGACCTTTTCACTTTACATCTCAGGCATCAAGCCACAGGGGGCTGTGGTTTGCACTTTAAAACAACTGAATGTTTACAATGCCACTTGTTGTGTATATAAAAAAAATAAAACACATGTTCGTAGTGAGTAAAACTTAATACAAATAACACAAAACAAAACATACCTCCGACATAGCCAAATGGCCAAATGTCTCCAGTGGGCATTGAACATTTAGACCAGAGCATCGGGTTTCAAGTAACGTAGGTGTTTAATTGTAGGAGCTCAGTCCTCCTAACGGTTAATCCGTGTGTGTGTGTGTGTGTGTGTGTGTGTGTGACCTACCAGCGCGATGTGAACGGTGAACTCCACTCCGATCCCCACGGAGGCGATCAGAATGACCACAGGGATCGCGCTCAGCTTGATGCCGATCAGACCCATGATGCCAAACAGCTCCACCGTCATCATGGCCAAGATGAACACCTGTCGGGGGGGGGGGAGACGGGGAGAGAGGAAGCGTCATGAACCGAGTCGCTTACATCTACCGGTACTGAAAGACAGCGGTGTGATGAGGAAACCAAAAGTAAATGGAAAAGCATGTAAACAATAAATATTAATTAATACGTGCCTTCCCCCCAGAGTTCAGCCCTTTTGCCTCTTCACCCCACACAATCTTTGACCCTTTGCTAAGGGTCTCAACCACATGGCATCAAATTACCCACCCCGAGGCTAATACCATCCCCCCCCCCCCACCCCTTCTTCTTCTCAGAGGTGGTTGAAATGATTGACAGCGCCTGAGACAACAGAGTTTGTCGCCACCAGAACACCATTTGCCTCTGTCTGTGTTTGTGGAAAACTAATGATCTTTCTCCGCAGATAGCAGCCTGTTTTGCTTATTTAATCATCCGATATTTTCACCCTTTAATGCGGTGCTTCGTTTTGCTTAATGGCAAACACGCAATGCGACCGTAAACCCGTGACGCGAACAACAACCAGCCTCAGACAACAAGGAGGAGAAAACGGTTCCGAGCCAACGGAAGCTTTTGATCCCAGCGGGGCCTCGGAGCTGCAGCACAGTTAAATTGCAAATGATAAAAGGAGGTTTTACTACCTGGACCACATACAGGCAGGCTGATGCTTGGAAACAGTGCGTGCATGTAGCTGTGCCCCTTCTCTCTGTCCGAGCACACCGTGTAACATAGCTGTCTCGATCGGTGCTGCTAGGCATCGCTACTTAAATTAAACACATTCCACTTGAAACTGGCCCTGTTGTTGTGCTACACTTCAGCCCCCCCAATGGTCAGGGGATGTGTGGATTTGTGTGTGAGCTTGGGGGGCCCTTAAGGACCACCGGTCCCACCAGCTTGTGTGTGAAATGTTTTCCAACTGCTGAACACTCAGACTGTCTCTCTCTCTCTCTCTCTCTCTCTCTCTCTCTCCCTCTCACGACACACACATACACACACACACACATCCCTGATGGATGGGTTGAGCAGGCCAAGGTCGCAACTGGGCAGATCTGTCCTGTCCCCAAGTCTCTCCCTCTCTCTCTGACAAAAGCAGCGAGGGAGTTGGAGGTAGAGGCTTCAGGAGGGCAAAGCCTTTCTTGCTCCTTTGCATTTCCTTTTCTATGGGCAGCCCAGCCTACATTAGAATGACAAAGATCCCTATGTGTGTGTGTGTGTGTGTGTGCGTACTGGCCCTCCACAGAGAAAAAGGGGCCCCCTAGACAGCGTTATTGAGCTGTGCTGTGAAGGGTGAGAAGAAAGTGAGAGGAGGAAGGGGCTAATGATGTTGTTGAGGTAGCATGGGTTGGAAAATGCAGAGGCACAGGAAGGATGAGGACGAGGTATGAGGAAGAGTTGCGGGGCTATCTGGACGCTTGCTTACAATGATGCCGGCAGTCCAGGGGTTGAGCAGGAGAATCGCACAGACCAGGAAGGTGCAGGCCAACACCACGCTGATCGCCAGCAGGAACCAGTGTCTGAGGCCAATGTACTGCTCCCAGAACAGGAAGGGGTATCCGTTAGGGTAGTTTAACACGCCCTTGCGGCTAAACTCGTCGCAGATGGCTCGCACACTCTCGATGGCCTCCACAAAGTCGCTGGCCTGGCGGAGGCCGTTCAGGTAGAAGGGGAACTGGGCAAACTCTAAGGGCTCTGCAGCTGGGACTGCAATGGAGAGAGAGAGAGAGAAGAAAGGCGAGACATGAGATCATTATTTGTTTTTGTTCTGCATGGATTCTTTAGAATATAATAAAGTGTCAATCGGGATGACTTACTGCGCAGATTCTCCCCCGTGGTGTCGTACTTGTCGTGAATCCACTCTCTAGGATGGGGGTAGAAGTTGGCCTGGGAGGCAGCGTAGCCCAGAGGATCATTGCTGACCCAGACTGTCAGGTAAATGTAAAACACCTCCGTAGGGATCAAACCCTCTGCATCAACCAGCCGGCGAGATGTCAGCTGGAGGAAAGGGATTCGAAAATTTGAGAGTTCATGGTCGTTCGGGGATGGAGTTTTTGTCAGAATGAATGGTGAAAACATGGCGGTCCACAGTACCAACACACGGACGCGGTTTTTCCTGTCAGTTTGTCGACATACCTGGCTGTAGTTGAAAGGCTCTTTCTTGGAGCCGGTCTGGATGAGGAGCTTGTACGCCAGTGCTCCGTCCTCAGTGCCGTTACGATAGCTGTCAGAGGTAATCCTGCCTGCCTGCCAGTCAGCATCAAAAGCAGCCTGAAGACCTATGTGTGAAGAAAAAGAAAGAAAAAGGTTGTCACTTATAAATATTAGGATTTCTATAGTTATAAAATCATGGCAGCTTTCTTTTGTGTCTGTTTGGGTGGACAGTGATGTTAAAAATCCATTTTTTTCCCTCTTTTTTTTCCATCTGCCTGTGATTAATCAGGTTGTTTTCAGTTATCACTTCCTCCTGACTGGGCCTCTGACATGTTGTAGCCTGAGGACGCACGCACACGCACACACACACACACAGATAACCTACGACCCCAACCCGTCTACTGCACCACCTTTGAGCCCAGGTGGATGGGGGTAAAACAACGGCTGAACTTTCATTCACCCTTTGCACATTCTCACCTACGCGGACACACACACACACACACACACACCCTTCCCTTATTAAAATATAATCCTAAGACAAAGCATAACTGAAAAAAACATAGATGGGATTCTGACGTCATTGTAGAAAAACTTCCATTGCGACAGAGACCAAAAAAAAAAAAAGGAAAGACTGAGCCTTACCTTTTAGCCAGTCCTGGAAGTAGTGCAGCCACATTCGAGGCAGCTTGCTGTCGCTGTCTCTGACCACATATTTAACAGAGTTGAAGGCGTTGTGCAGCTGGATCAACAGCCTCTGTGACCGGGCGTAATCAAATCCGTCCATGGTCACCAGGTACATGTTGTAGAAGGAGAAATACTTGAACTGGGCGTCGATGAAATCGTACTCCTTGGTGTCGCGTGGCACTATGTCCGTTAGGTAGAGGCCGTCGTGCACCATGGTGGTCCCGTACAGGCTGAGGCCCAGCAGGCCCAGAAAGAGAACCACCACGATGGCTTTACTTTTGGGCTTGAGGAGCAGTGGGGCGTATTTCTCCCTAGCGAAGCTCGACAGGTTCCAGTGCAGGAAAGGGAGTGGCACGCACTCCTTCCCCGATTTGGAATCCTCCACCTGAGCCAGGAGGTCCCGTGTGGAGCTTGAAGTAGGGGTGAAGAGCTGGGAGCCGTAGGGGTCCGGCAAGGTGGTGGTGGTGGTGGTGGTGGTGGTGGAAGGCGAGTCGGCTGGTGGGAAGAAACCCAAGCGGAGAAATGAGTGCTTTGGTATTGCGATTCATTTACGCTGAAGAACACTTCACAGACCAAACAACACGGTGGTTGGGATCTCAGTTGGGCTGCTGTTTACCTTGAGGCTGCGACGTCGGGCAGAGGATGATGGACGTTGGGCTGGTGGAGATCTGGGAGGTGGGCGGCAGGATTGTGACGATGTGCTGGCCGGCCGCGTCGCACTGCGTGAACGCCTGCACCGTGGTGGTGATTTGGGTGCTGGTGGTGATGGTCGAGCCCGCCGAGTACTGGTGGGCGGTCGCGGTCGAGGGCGTGTGGGGCTGCTCGCCGGCGTCCGACAGCTCGTGCGGAGAGAGGTGGATGACGCGGTCGGAGCAGGGGCTGTACAGGCAGCAGAGAACATCCAAGCGCTTGTCCTCGCGCCGGTGGAGGTCCAAACTGAGGATGGCAGGGAAGATGAGCAGCACCATGCCGAAGTTGAACACCACCACAATGGCAGCCTTAGGGATGGAAACACACACACACACAGGGACCAAATGAGACAAACAAAGTGAGAATTGACAGTGAACAGTCTGTGAAATTACAGACACCCGAACCCAGCTGGGGAGAGTCAAGGATCCTTGGCCTTCTTTTTTTTATTTTAGTGTCTGAGACCACAGCCCAGAAAGCGAGAGAAAAGCCTTACTCTAAATCACCAGCTAGGATTACTGAGCGAGCCAGAAAGAGATAGAAAAAAAGTACTTGTGCCAGAATAAAACAACTACCGGAATAATTGAGAGAAACATACATATATAAACACATATACATGTAGATATATATATATATGTGTGTGTAAATATATATATTTTAAAGAATTTGAGTAAAACCATTACCCTTCACCACCACCGCAGCTGCCTCCCCACTCCCCCCAGCCCCTGGAGCTGACATTCTGACTGGCTGTGGTTTCCAGTGTGTTGGTGCCTATGTGTGTGTAATCGTGTGTGTTTGCTTGTGTGTTGCAGACCACCCACAGTTTGTCACAGATCAGAGCAAACCGCCTTGACGGGCCAGTGATATACTGATCCACTGCTCCCTCCCTCTCCTTCTTCTTCTTTCTCTAGCTGTTCATCATTCTCTTTGCTCTGATTATTCCACAATACACACACACACACACAAACTCACATATATGCACATATACACACCAAGCACACAGAAAAAAATGTTGGCCCCGTAGGTGCAGCGGCAATAAAACTGTGAACAAAGGCTTTCCTTGCCCTGAATGAATGTCACCTCTCTTAAGTTATCTCTTTCATTTTCAAAAGAAGCCTCCGGCCTCTTGGTGTGCGATTGTGTACATGTGTCTAAGTCTGTGCGCATGCGTGCCCGGGTGTGCAAAACATACCTGCAAAGAGAAGGCTCGCAAGGCAGGAATGGGCACGAGAGCGGCCATAAAGAACGCAATCATGTTGTTGATGGAAGTCAGCGCCACGCTGGTGCCGGTGCGCCGCAAACAGTCTCCTGTCCGGTCCTTTAAAAGAATATATATATATACATATATATGATCAGACAACGTTCAGGAAAGAGCAGAGGAGAGGACAGGAGAGGGTCTTAACGGTACCTTGAAGGGGATGTTGCTTCCAGCCTCCGTGAAGGAATGAGCCAACAGAAACATGTCATCCACACCGATCCCTAGTGCCAGGAAGGGAAGCACCTGTGATGCGGGAAACGGTCAGAACGGACATTTATAATCAAAATCTGTCCCCGATTCCTACGCACACTTAAGTGAAAGCATAGTCATGTCACCCAGTAAGTGTATTCAGCGGCGTGTGTGTCGTACCTGTGTGGTGGCAGCGTTGAAGGAGAGGCCAAGCAGCGAGCAGAGACCCAGTCCTGCAGCCACTGACAGAGCTACTAAGAGCACGCCGGCCAGCCCAACGGCCCCCTGGGACTTGGCACAGTCCCACCTTAGCATGGTTACACAGGCATAGGCCAGCTAGAGAGAAGTAGTCAATTGGAAATTTGAGTTATTTTACAGTAGTGAAAAAAAGTATTTTCATTTTGGCTCAATTGACTAGACTATTGTGAGGCTTTACCATGAGCAGGTATCCCCCTGCTACCCTGATGACGCTGACATCAGAGAAGGATTTCATGATGTCGTTGAGGGTGGTGGTGGAGAAAGCGTGGATGGACTGGCTGGAGTTAGATGGGATACTCTGGTGGACCAGCTGAGGGGTGAAAAATAAATCATCAACAAAAATACACTAACTTTAGCACATTACCTGATAAATGAACAATCGCATTGACAAAAATAAGATACTGACAGCACTGGAGTGATGGTTACATGAATCACAAAACCTCGGAGGGGCTGAACTGCAGCATATTTTCTGCACATGAAAACCAATTTCCTCCCTCTGACCGAGCCCACCCAGCGCTATCCGACAGCCCCATATTTCAGGGCCCTCTCACGAAAAAGCACCCTGTCCCTTTGAAATGTGCATGTGCGTGTGCGCGTGTGTGTGAAAGTGAGGATGAATGTGTGTGTGTGTTTACATGTGCTAAAATGTGTGTAATTCTCTGTGTATGTATGACAACTGAGGAGTAATGAGCACAGATGCCAGAGGTTGTGAGGTCAAAGGTGAAAGGGATGGGATCACATGACTTGTGAGGTTGCTCTCTCCCCTCTGTGCCGCGAATGAACCAAAGCTTCCCGCAAAGCTGTTTAAATGTCCGCATTAAGTCATCCTTCCGAATCTAAAATAGGCCCCTTCTTGTTTTTAATGTGTGTCTCTCTGTCAGTTTACATTTGGCACTCTTTCCTTTGTTTTGCCCCTCCTCCCTCGTGTATGTCTCCCATTCTCCTCCCCCCTCCCTCTCTTCTTACCCTCACCGTGGTGGGTGTCGGCTATCACAGCAACAGCTTGTTCCTATAACTAGGGCTGTGACAGGGAGAGATGATCGGCCTACCACACACACACACACACACACACACACACACACACACACACACACACACATGCATTCAAACACACCTCCTGCCCCGGTCTGCCCTGCGTTTGCTTTACAAGGGAGCTGAAGACTGATGGAATTCAGGCTGCAGAATCAGTCCCAACTAGTGTTTGTGTGTGTGTGTGTGTGTGTGTTTGTGCGCTAGAATCCCAAAGCACAACAATCACAGGGACAAGGAAATGCCTCGTCGTTTCCCTCGCCTTCCTCGTACTTCTTCTTGGTGGCCGCGCTAATCAACATCTACACCTCGGCTCTATGTGTGCATGTGTTGGACCTGTGCATCTACGTGACCATGCGAGGACAGGTTAAATGTGTGACGTAGGTCCGCACCTCCACAAACTTCCTCTGCCAGGACTCGAGGATGGCGGTGGCCTTTTCTTCGTTCCAGTTTATGTCGTGGATCTCGTAGTCGTCTTTAAAGTGCTCGTACAGCTGCTTGGGACTCATCAGCAGGAACATGGTTTGGAGAGCCTCCGCACTGCAAAAACAAACAGATGAGAGGTTAGGCAAAGACGTCTGGCTCTCCATGCAACCACAGCTCAAAGTGTGTTGAGCTGAGGTTGAAACCGTCAGCCGTCTGATGACTGGTACGTTGCAAATCCTCCAGTCAGACTGTGACCTGCACGGGGGAATGCCCCACTGTGACTGTCTAATAGGCAGGTGCCTTTTCTTCTAGGATTTGTCTGCCTGCCTGCCTGCCAATGTAAACAGCTAAAAGCAGGTGTTATCTGTGTGCCGGATTTCTCGGCTGCGATCCCAGATGTCCTCATGTTATATTGGCACAGACGCAGCGAGCTGCAGTGCTACTTAAGACGTGAAAGAAATGGTCATGAATCACATTGAAGAGTAGCCTAAGATTAGCTAGGCTCTCTGAACCCAATGCTGCCGCTCCATTTGTATTGGCTGTGTTTTTTAATCCGGTTGAAGTCAATTGAACGACACTAAACTGTGTCGTCTTAAAAGCTAGGTCAGCAAAAAAAGATTCATTCGAGTTTTTTTTCCTTCCTTCTGTGTCTTTTTCTTCTTTGGTCCTTCACACAACTCATGTGTAAGGTTTGGAGGGATGGGGGGGGGGGTGGGACTTTATGCGGCTGTCAATCATCTTTAATTGGACCATCCTGGACCGGGGTCATGCAAGAAATCGATCCCTCTCGGTACCAGGCCTATTAAGGGTTACACAGATTCCACAGCACGCTGAGGAGCTGCCTGCTCGGCTGGCTGTGATCACATAGACCTCCCCCTGTCCCCCAACAACACTCCCTCCATCACATCCGTCCCTAAGACAACAATTAACTTATGACATGCTCTGTGGAATACCCTGAAACTGCAAATGGCAGATTCTTTTCCAGTCTAAATGAGCACACACCTCAGCAGAGCATCCCGGCTGTTCTTGACCCGCCCTCCCAGGATCAGCTCCTCCTGCCAGTGCATGAACTTCCGGCTGAAACCATGGCAACCACCCTGGAGACGCCCAGCAATGTCAGGACTCTGAATGGACAAGAAGCAGAGTTACAGATGGAAAAACACAAAAAAACTTTTTTTTATTTTATCTATGACATCTCTTTAGGATATAATGACCTAATGACAATGTAGTTTACCTCTCCTTGCTCCTTGTTGGGTGCACTGAGAGGGCAGTCAGGGTCTGAGGGGTCTAGACACGGCCTGTTCATGTAGGCATGTCCAACCTAAGGAATCAAAGCACATTACTTAAGTCTCACTATACAGGACAAATAATTGCAATTCTACAAGTCTTTCATTCAGTATATATATGGCGGTATTAGCATCTCCTACCTGGGCTTTGTCCAACATCTCTTTAAACCCTTCCAGTGAAGTGAACTGACTCAGCTCCTCCATCAGCTTGACCGGATCTAGATTCATCCACTGGATATCTGGCATCCCCCTGCAGAGCAAAGACACACACACACACACACAAGATGAGCCTCCACCCAAACGTATCTGACCATCACTCAAAGCAGTAACTGCAAAAGCACTTGTATCCCGTAGTGCCTGCGTGTGTGTGCGGAGAAACAGTCAAAGTGTGGTTGGGCCAGGCCACGCAGGAGGCTAGCTGCAGATACAGGATAAAATAGCGTTTATTATCCCGTTTCACGCTGCCACAATGGCGAAGGAAAGGGCACGGCGGCTGCCTGCTCGCTTCCATTCCTCAATGCCCTGCCCCGAGTCATAACGATTACGTCTGCCTCCCAAACATCTTGATAAGTGGGGAGGGAAGGGAGAGGTTGGGCGGGCGAACGCGCGGCAGATAGGTGAGGGATGAGAGGAGGAGCAAAGGGGGAACTCTCACGCTGTTTCTGTTGAATCCACAAACAAACAAAAACAATCTGCTCTGAGCCTCGACTGAACCACCTGCCTCCTTCTCCTTGAAATACATGTGTCTATAAATGTACTAGAATGTGTCTTGAGTAATAAGTACATTTCAATTTAGAGCTCGATATCCTGCTCTGGAAACTGTATTAATCTTTCAGACATCCAAAAATAAGCTGCCACGTTCTGCATGGAGAAAGTAAGAAAGACAACAGTTGGACAGAAAGAGATAAAAGAATCTCAACTGAGAGCCCAATCTCCCTCCACTGGCTTATGAAGAGAGCTCCTCTCCTGTTCCCACATACCAGGGTTTCTTTTGCTGCTGCTGGCAAAGACACACTCCTTTATCAGCTAGTTTTTGCTTGAGTTAACCGGGCCTGGGCCCTTTTGTTTTTTCATAGATTGCTCCTCTTTGTTCTCCTACGTTTTTTCTCCCTCTTTCTCACTCACTCCTCGTCCTTCTCTTTCCAAATCTGTCTCTCTCTCTCTCTCTCTCTCTCTCTCTCTCTCTCTCCACACCTCACTCTTTTTTTCGTTTTGCATTTAAAACCAAAGCTGAAGTGAAGCGGAAGCTGAGGGGGGCTCAGGCCTCAGTGGCCACTACAATTTCCCTTCAAGTAAACTATTAACAAATAACAACAGATGCCGAACACTTTGTGTGAAGGACAGGAATACTCGGAAGATGTATGAACCATCAAAGGTCCTCTTCTCCCTCACTATTGCTCTGCCCTCGAGAAGATGAGGATGGGAATCATGTAATCATGCAACACAGTGCTGTCAGCATTGATTTACAATGAAACATCTGCTATGAGCTAAACTTATTTCATAAACTCAATTGAAATATCACTGGACAACCAAAAAAAAGGTCTCTCTTTCAGTCAAGTTCTCAAGAGAAGTTGGTCCTGAAAAAAGGAAGAAAAAAAAATCTGCAAAAGCCCAAATACGCCCAGACTCCACTGTTAACCGTCTTGTAGCTTCACTCTGTCTTTCTCGGGGGACTTGAGGCTTGAATACTGCCCAGTTTATTTGTTGGACAACTTGGGGAGCTGGGAGCCCGGGGCATTACCATGAGAATGCCGAGTGTTAGCCGTGAGCTGACAAAGCCGGGCCCCCTCCCTCCTCCGGGGCCCCTGCACTGATGGACACTCACTCGTAAACTGAAAGAATGCTTACCATTGTCTGACCCAAAGGACTCCCCTGCCACCACCACCACCACCGCCGCCGCCGCCACCTCCCCGCCCTCCGTTCTATCAACCCACCACCCAGTTGCTTCTGCAGCCATCTCCTCTCGCTCTCCATCCCTCCCTCGTCCTCGCTTTTCCCTCTTTGGATTTCTCTGTCGGGACACCCCCCCCCCCCTCCAGTCCCCTCTCTGGGCCCTTAAAGAACTCTATTACTGACCGCTGCTGTCAGTCACAGCACTCGCCGCCCGAATACAGAAAGCCTAACTGTATGTCTCCATCGGGCATGTGTTAAAAAGTTACGGGACCCTCTGAAAGCTTTAGTCTTCTATGCAAGTCAGGTGTAAGCAATGACAGCAAAGGGGGGAGCCAAAACTTTCGATGAAATATTCCTGATGTGTATAAAAAAAATACTGTGGGTCAATATTTCAAGACTTACGGTAAATAGGCGGAGCCTCCCTGCAGTTTGGCCCCTTCCCAAAAACAGTCCAGTGGGGTGATTATCATGCAGGGGAACAGCTTGTCAATCATCTGGGATCCGGTAATAGAAGGGAAACATGATTAAAGATCACAAACCAGGAAAGAATAGGTAGATACACAGATTTTAAAAAATCGGTTCGTGGTGAACTCACCCTTTCAATCATGACATTTTCGATAATAGGAACTCCTGATTTATAGCATATTTTGTTGAGATCCCACGATCTACAAGAGAGAAAACATGTTATAATTTAATAACATAATAATTCACAGCCGTTATTGTCGACACACAAAGAAACCTTTTCACATGACCTGTCCACGGCTCACTTACTTTCCAAAGAGTGACACCTGGACCTTGCTGGCAGACAGAGCGGCTTCCATGTGAACCAGCAAAGCCTCCTGGGTAAGAATATTGGTGCCTTCTTCTTTGGGGGTCTGGATAAGCATCTGTGAGGTAAATACTGACTCCTCTCCTTGCTTCTCCTTGGTGTAGCGAAGCTCCGTGCTCACCCGACTACCAGCTAGAAGAATAAAGACAAAATGAATACTGAATTCTTGGGCTAGATGGATAAAAGTAATTATTTACACATTAGCCAAATGTCATATATACAGACCCACACATTTGGAGCCCGTACCAAAGTGTGTTGCATGTGCACATATGCACACGCGCTTACCCAAGAACACACACATATATCGACCAACGCCCTTTGGCCAACGCCACTGTTGGTTTTGAAGGCACTTCACACAAGCCAGTGTCTGGCCAAAAGCAATGAGTAATGCCGCCTCTCGTTGGCTCCTTCTGTGAAACAGATGTGCCCTGTTCGTTTGTAAAAAACCAGCCCTCTGATGCCCCAAAGCCCTCTGCCACTCTGCTCCAGGCAGAAGACGTATCCATCAACGAGAGGTCGGTTAAGGGAGAACAGCCAGTGGCAGCGGAAAAAAAAAGGCAAATAACTGAGTCCAAGGAAAGGCGAATAGATTCATAAAGAGACAGATATTGGAAGTCAGAGGCGGTGCGGGACAAAAATAAGAGGTGGAAAAACAGAGACAGAGAGAGAGAGAGAGAGAAAGAGTGAGAGAGATGTTGTGCTGTGCGGTAGACTGCAGCCCCCTAATTACAGGAGGTTGCCCTGAAAAGAGTTTGCCAGCCGGGGGGATCTGAGCCTGTGCCAAGTGGACATGAAACATGCCGCGCTGGATCACAGAGGGCCCGTCTGCCCCTCTCGCTGTCCCACTACATGACAACCCCCGGAGAGAGAGAAGGAGAAGGAGAAGGGGGGGCAGTTTTCGAAACCAGGGCTACCTCCTTCCTAATTCGCACACTCGTCACTCTTTTACTCACGTTCCCTACGCTGCAATCAGGCCGGCCTGCATCTATTCCCCCTTAAAGCCGCAATACTATAAATCCTGCCTCTTTCTCTCCGACTGTCTCCCTCTTGCTTTCTTTCTCTCTTTCCACACGTTCTCTGCACCTCCCCCAGCCTGAAGCAGGCTCCCATAATTGATGGGGAGAAAAAGAAAAAACAAACTATTCAGCCGCCGCCGCAAAAGTGTGAGATCAGGTTAGAACTCTAGGCCTCGGAGACACTGTCCAATATTTCTCGGCTTATAAGGCTTTAATTACCTACACTGGGGCTTCGTAATATAAGGTCACCTCATTCATTTTGCAGTCATGGGTGCCTTTGTCTGGCTCAGTACATCCCAGAAAGAAAAAAACCAACAACCTCAAAATGATCTTGCTGGATATCCTTTGCACATCTGGTCCCTACAAAAAAATAAAAAATAAAGTTGCGCAGCCATGACGCTTGTCTTTGCAGGGAACCAAAATCAAAACATATAAAGGACAAAAAACCTCAAAACCTTGAATTTGAGAGAATAATGAACCCTGAGTTTATGTCACCCTGTCGGGTACGGGTCAAGGATCGGCCTCAGGTGTCAGAAGGTACAGTTCTCAGCGCCTCTAAGCCACACACATTTCCAATCAAGAAAGGCTACTACAAAATGGAACCCTTTCCATTTGACATCTGTTAAACCTTTTTTTTTCTTGACATTTTGTATGTTAACCTCTACAGTGTGGGGTTTTGAGCCCAACAGGAACTGGGTGGCTCGGAGAGACTCTGGCTCTGTAATTACAGGCCTCCTGAAGTAAATTATAGCTATTTGTGTCTCGTTCCTCCCATCTGGACCACCCAGGCAGCCAGTCCTCTCTCGCTCTCTTTCTCGCCTTCCCTCCTGAACCCTCGGTCCGGCCCCAAACACCCAACACTGAGCTCGCCGACTTTTCTGCTCAGTTCAGCTGTGTTCAAGCTTACCGCCCCGCTCCAGAAGGAACCTTGTTCTCTCTTATCTTATCTGTCTTACCGTGCTTTTCTCTTCTCTATTTCCCATTCTTTATCCTTTATTCTACCTCTCTTTCTTTCTCACTCTTTTCAATCCCCCTACTCTCTCCCTGCGTTCAGCCTGCGCTCCGCTCAGCCTTAAAGAGACAGTTACCGGAAATGTTCCCACCATTGGGAAGAAAGCGCCTTTGAGTGCGGAAACTCAGTGTTTCAACACCCCGGCGGCTGCTAATTTTATTACATTACACCAATTTTCTATCCTGAAATATGAGTCTTTGTCAACATGATAAAAGACTACAGGGGGGGGGGGGGATCACAAAACGATTACAAATGATTCTAAATCACATCCATGGTTCTTTCATTGGATGTTTTTGAGAAACTCTGCCGCCATAATAAGAATCTTAGTGAACAACTCGACTGCAACATGTGAATTCGTTTAGCTGCACCACTCAAAGCACTTTCACAACGGTTACACCACTGGGAAAGAGAAAAGCAAATTAAAAAATGTTGCAACAAGCCCCGTCATGGTTGGATGGCTGTATGTACAGATATAATGCTTGTAGAAACGTGTGTGTGTGTGTGTGTGTGTGTGTGTGTGTGCACACACCGGGTTGAACACTGGACCCTGTCTCAACCAAACCCAGTCATTTCCTCTCCACCTGACCCCTCCATTTCCAAAGGCTGAACACCCAGAATCCCCTAACTCTAAAATATGTGCGGCTTCTCACATCTGGCTTCTAGGGTGAAGGCAATGCCATCTTTAAAGTGCTGCGCTTCACATGTATTCTGTTTTGTTCTATTCTGTCTCTTTGGCTTATAGGCCCAGTCCCAGTTCCAGGCCATGCTAGGTCAGTTCAGGCCACCTTCAAAGTTCAGTGTGGTAGATTAGCTGGATTAGGGGGCCTCTGAAAGGCACCACGCTGCTATGGAGGAAGACCCAAGACGAAGAGGGCTGAAAGTGACATGTATGCTTTTACCTGCTACATGGTGCATTAGATCGGACCTTTCCTAATTTACACACCATGTCAACATTACTTCTACACAAAATATGTATGATACTCATAATAAAATATAGATACAAGGGGAAAAGTGTTCTGCTCCACAAAGCAGCAACATTACAAACAGGACAGAAAGTCATTCTATGCATCATTTACTTTTTTTTCTTAGCCGCTTTTTTTCCAAAAAGTCCTCTAATAAAGTTCCTCTACTTCTCATTCTTCTGGCCTGGCACCCAGCGTCACAATAAAATGTCCTTTTGTGACTTGTGGACCCACCAGAATCAGGACTGTGCCCCACTCTGGGTCCTGGGGCCTGGGCCCTGTCCGGTGGCGTTCCCTAGCCAGGGCACCGCAGAGAGCAGGCTGCCCCCAGCAGATGGGCCGTTCCTCCGTACAATCCTTCATTGCTGCAGCCCCAGACTGAATGCAGACCCTTTTGTCATTCAACCTCTTCAATTTCTTTCAGATGTTTCCCAACAAACAGCAGAATAAAATAAAGAGGGAACGTTGCAACAAAAGCAAATGGACCAAAACTTTCCCAGCCTGTAAAACAATGCCAGAGTTGGCTGTGGGAGGGTGAGCCTGGCACTTCAGTATGTACCTATAGAAATACAGTCTGTGTGTGTGTGTGTGTGTGTGTGTGTGTGTTTTGTCTTCACACACAGTTGTGTTATTTCAGGAGACCTCTAAAAAAAACTAATAATAATGTGCCAGCATGAACAAACTAAATGATGCAGCTTCCACCATCATGAAAACATACAACTGCCCAGAGATCACAGCCTAAAAACAGTATAAAACCACGAAAACAACATGAAAAATCAGTTTCAGTTACATTCTATTCAGATGTGCCAGTGGTGTTAGCCACCACACATAAATTTCCACCCGGGTTGGCATTTAGGCACTTTCTATTTCCATATGTATAGGCTTGCCTCTGCTAATTATGCTAATCATGGGCAGAGTTGGCCACTGTGAAAAATAGTCACATTAGACACTCCACTGACCGCTAATACTGCTTAATGTGTAGTTGAAACATACATTCATCCCTGCCTGAAAGGCAAAAATTTTCCACGTTGCTGGTCTCATTCAGACGAGAAATGAATTTATTGAGCCCAAGAACCATTTCTTTTTTTTTCTTTTTTTTTCTCCCAAGTACCAAGAAAATGTTCAGACTCTCTCCGTCTCCCTGTCCCTTTACTCCTTATACTCGCATGGCGTAAAGACAGGAGCAAATGGTACCAACTCTAAGGTGACTGGTGGAGCTTTATTCGCTGCGGACCAAAGACAAAGGAAAAGAAAGAAAGGGAGCCACGCTATATTGATTGAGTCTGAATTATTCCGTCCCCCGCACGCAATGGACCGTCCAGTGAGCTGTTTATATATTTTTTTTAAT
>NC_084914.1:12851964-12874464 GCF_949316345.1 Pungitius pungitius
GCCACAATATACCTTCACAATTTCATACGCACTGAAAAAAAGGAGGGGAGCCCCTCCTTTCGCCGCCTACCCCCACCCTCCCAGTAAACCCCCTCGAGGTTCCCCAGTTCAAATTTCTGAAGTGCAGACAACGGGCGTACGTGTGGGGGAGGTGGGGGGGCCCGTGGGACACAGCACCAGCAATAGAAAAATCTACTGCATGGAGGAGAAAAAAAGCATTTCCTCTCCGGTCTGGCAGGAGTGCCTTTTTTCCCCTGGCTCCCACCAGAGGCTTTTTACAAAACATGTGTTGCTGACATGTTGACAGATTGCTCAGTGAAGTGTTAGGCGCATGCACACGGCTGGCCATTTAGGGGGACATGGCTTCCTCCCCTACATCCTCTACCTGAGGCACCATGTTTTATACATCATCCCCCCCCCCCCCCCCAAAGAAAAAAAGGAAACAATAAAAGGTAAAGGGAGTCGCTTCCTTTGTGAGCAAAGCAGAATATCAGAGAGCAGGGAGCGACTGCGTATTTCGCTGCCTTGGCTGAACTGCGGGAACGGGGAGGAGCAACGGAAGTGAGAAGAAGGGAGGGAAATGGTTTCATGCGGGAGAGGAGATAAAGCAGAGAGGTGGGGGACAAGGAGCTTGAGGATGCATGGTATGCTTTTGTGCAGGTGCAGGTGTTTCTGTCAAACTAATATGAAGGCCAAAAGACCTCCCCTTTGTCTTCCTGTGTCGACGGCGACCACCAATAGCAGGCAGTGGGACGGCATCTGATCAAAGGCCAGCTTCCACATCCAACTTTTGCTCCTATCAGTGTATCGACAGCACACGTCTTAGTCGCCCTGCGGCTCAAAAAGTGCTGCCGTGGCAACAGGATGGAAATGGGTATCATAATGTATTCATGGTGCCGGCGACCTGGGGGCTGCGGAGCGCGCTCTCTGGGGACCGCACTTTACCCAGAGCCAGACGTGTCTGGGCAAAATCACTCCACGCAAGACAGCAGCAGAATACTGAGGAGCCATGACAGGATGGAGGGAGGGAGAACGAAAGAGAGAGAAAGGGGATAAAAATCGGAGGTGATAATAGAAGACATAGACGAAGAAGGGTAAGGGTATTATGGCCGAGAGTGACAGTGAGTTTACAGTAAAGGTAGGAAGGAACGTTGCGTTACTCCAGTCCTGAATTTAAACTTCCAAAACACAAAAGATCTGAGGCTTGGAAAAAAACAAAAACAGGATATGATTGGTGGGAAGAGGGCTTGCTGGGATGAGTGGCTCTACCTTGAGAAGCCTGATGCTGCTTGACCAGGTGGGTGGTTGGCTGGGAAATAAATTGCAGAGGAAATTGGTCCAGATTATCAGGGCCACAAAGAGACATGGCCCTTTGACCACGGCAAGGATGGATAAATGGCTGGATGGGTAAATGCATAGAAGGCTAGAGAGGGGGGGAGATTGATGGCTGAGCAGATTGATGGTTCAGTTGAATGGAAACGCCAGTTCTCGTACCCACCCATCCTACCCGCTCCTGAAGAATGAAACGCTTACATTGGAGATTCATTTCGCATTTTTCCCCCGGCCGTATGCGTCGCGCTTTCTGACCCTTTCCACCCTAATGACCTCCACCTCCTTCCTACACACGCGATTACACACATATTCTCATACACACCCGGAAAGAAACGGCTCACATGCACAAACAAAAACAAACACGAAGCTATAGCCTGACCTGCTATTCCTCAACAGGAGGGCAGCTACAACAGGCACCATGCCAGGTAAACATCCTCAAGCCTTGTGCACTCACTGCAGAGGGTAAGGCTCGATACTGAAAACACACTCTAAAATACAAGGAATAGTCAATTATGTTTAGGGCTGGGAAGCCATTTTTAGAATATACATTCCTCTTACATTGCCATCCTGCTGTATTTAGAAATATAAGAAATGAGAGAGAAAGGCAACTTTTGCTGCATGTCATATCAAGGTTCCTCGTGGAACCAAAAGTCATAACCCTCCCCCCTAGAGGAGTAATGACTTGAATGCATTAAGTTTCGCGAAAAAAACATTCACCTGCAGACTGCGGTGCGTTGTATTGCACTAACTATCCTCCACACGTAGTTCACCCTCAGGCATTCGACCTAGGGGCAAAGACAGCTCCCCTGTCTGTCTTTCCTCCTTCCCTTTAGCTGACAGGTTCTTCAACTGCTAAGCTCCAACACGGACCTCTGTGTTTGAGATGACTGCGCACAACAATCAAGGGAGAGGCAGCCGGGAAGCGAGCGAGAGAAGGAAATGATGGAGAGCGCGGGCGAAGCCGAGGAGGATAGCAACAAGGACATCAACAACTTGTTCTCACGGAGCGATGACCCCTGGCCATCCCGAGGCATCTGGTTTATCTGGCTGTCTGGGTAAGCCACGCACACACCTAATGACTCCAGCCCGGTCCGTGTCCCACGTGTTGTTGTTTTTTTATCCCGGATTACAGATGGGGAAGCGACAATGGGCTAGTAAACTACTGTGCGTCTTGTGGAGGAGCTCATATCGGACAAGGAGATCTCCATGATGAGACGACAGCAGCGGAGGGAGCACGAGGTTCAAAGTTACCGAGAAGTTATATCAGTAGTTCCTGCAACGTATTTACATTGTGATGTCTCCTTAAGTTTAAGCCACATATTTTTGTAATGGAGTGGCATTGCTGATTTGTATGCATCGTGAATGGCCTGGTATATCCCAAACTGAAGGTCAGATATACCCTCAACTCTGAGTGTGCATAATGTTGCGGCCAATATGGAGATGTGGTTTGGACTCTAACCTCCCTGTTTTTTTTTTTTTCTTCATGTTGCACGGCGCTGCTGAAAAGACCTCAATCTACTTCTGTGGTGGAGATTAGTAATCATCTAGGGTCTTCATATTGATGGCCAGGCTCAGCTTGTTTGCATATTTGCTGGCCTCAGAGCCCAGTCGCCCGAGGTGAGAAGCAAATTACATTTCTGCTTACCCCCACGCTCACAACTCTCCCTCACTCTTTTGATTTCTATCCCTCGTTTTTTGCCTCACTTTTTTTTTTTTTTTTTACCTCGTTTCTCTTAACATGCTGATCAGTCATCTTGCGGTAAGCATCCTTGCCTGCCCTGGTTGCATCCGAATAGCGGTCTCATTTGGCTAACATCATCACAGCGTAATCTTGTTGGAAAGAGCAATCAGTTTACTTTGGAATTATGTATTCCGTTGGCAGGGCCCGGAGAGAAGGAAGGCTCACAGGGTTTAAAGGATGCAAACGAAAGCATGCTCTCCAGAATACAGTCTTGAGCCTGATTGGGTGATAACAACCCACACAAGCTCCATGTGAGAGTAATGAATGGCCAATGGGAGGCCTGAATAATAATGCAATTGGATTAAAATGCAATCACACAATGGTTTTGTCTGTTGACTTTGTTTGTGGGGTATGTTCTACAAACCAAGTTCATGATGAGAAAGATGCATCATGCTTTGACTGGGGGCACATGATGTCCCAATATACAGATTACCACTCTGTTCACCACGGAATTCAGTCAGCCCTGCTGGGTTTTTTTTTCTGATTTCAGCGTACATGCTTTGCATATAGAATGAGCCAAATAACACAATGAAGTGATAGTAACAGTTGCATGTTCTTTGCCGTCTTAAATCAGCAGCTTATTTAGAGAATGGCTACCGCAGGTGGCGACTTACTATTTAATTAGGGAATTTAATGTCTTGGTTTATCATGGAGACATGTACCAATCTGGCGCACTCTGCAGCCTTCCGCAGAATCTCAGCCACTCGTTGGGAGGCCATCTCTTCGGAGAGGCTCTCTGATCGAATCGATCGACTCCTCCAAGATGATCGATGAGCCACGCAGGTTGGAGGTGGAATAGATTAAATGACCTTTACGTTCTCAGTGGCGTTGGACCCCCAACCCACCCCCCCCCCCGTCCACCGCTCTTAACATTAAGAGGACGGCATGGCGTTACTGTGGAACCATTACATTCTGTGCCGACACACAATGTTCCCTCTGCCAAAGCATTGTCCAGCTGGTGGCCTCGGAGACCTTAAACGACACCCATCCTGCCCATAAAACTCAATTTATGAACCCACCTTCCAGTCCGAAAATGGCAATTAGCACTAAGGAACAAGTGTGTTACTTCCCGTGATATTTGAGAATCTCGATCCCTGTGGGTGGCTGAACTCACCATATCCTGCAGCATAGGAGTGGCTGTTCCACAGAGCCCCAGAGCAGCCTCCACCCAAACACTACCCCCCCGGCCAACAAAAACAACCCCCGGGAAGGGTAGAGGAGAGGGGGGAAATGTTGAGTCGGCCGATAGTGTAGCCCCAAAGTTCCTAAACCACAGCGGCTAGCAGGATGCCGTCACAGCTGGCTCCGCTCCTTCCTGCGGGCTCGCTCCATGGAGCCCAGCCTGCAGGGAGACATAAACCTGTCGGACTGGTCACTCTTTCCACCGCCCTCCGTCTCCCTCCTTCCCCTCCTCCCATTACTGGTGAGTTTGGCAAGAGCCCTTTGAAGGGAAAGGACCTAATGGGGATCAATGTGCAAAACACTTCCATGCAGACACGAGCAGAATCCTATGACCTTTTCATTGTGGAGTATTGACAGAATTTAAAAGCGCTTAGTTGATTCTTAAAGTATGAGGTACATCTCGAACTTTTCTTTGTCTCAAAGCAATGTTACACCCTGTCAACTCTTGGTGTAAGTTATCGAAGGGAAAGATGCAGTTGAAAAGCTGAGAGAAAAGTGTTGATTACAAACCAAGTGTTTGTTCACAATAGGCTATTCACACGCTCCTTAATCAAATCAATAACGTGCAAGCGAATGCTCATTTGCCATGTGACACGCCAGACAACTGTTAATAAGGTGTCATCTGATCTAGAGAAATCAGATCCCTTTCTTAAGGTATTTGCGAGTTTAGTTTAACATTGTGTTTTCTCCCTTAAAAAGGGAAAATGGACTGTGCCATACACAACTGTTTTTTTCTTTTCATATTTCACAAAGCATTTGTCAGAATGGGCAAGGATGTCCGTAAAGTTTTTTTTTTCATGCCTATTACTCTGCTACATCGTTATTCTGAGGAGTAGTTCTGCATTTGAAAGAGGAAAAAAAAGAAAATCATTTGAATTCTGAGGACCCGGAGGAAGGTGAGCAAAACCCTGAGGTGAGATCCAAGCCGGCTCTCCGTGGCCTTCCGTTGGCTGCCCACCTGGTAAACATCTCCACCAGCTCCTTGCTTTCAAAACACATCAACCATTGCCTATGTGTTTTAGTATGGCCGGGCCAGCCAGGAATTGGGACTATTCGTTTTTTTTCCCCCTTCTTTTTACTTCTTCCTCCGAGCCTCTGCACATAACCCGTCTGGCATTAATGAAGTTAATAAAAATGCGGCAGTTCTTACGGGTGGATTTTGCCTGGCAAGCCTGGTGTCTGTCCTTCTGAGAGATAAGCCCACTGCTGGCCTTATCTACCTCCCACAGCCCCACCCAGCAGTGCCGGGCACTGGACACACAACCAGTCAACTCATCACTGACTAATTACCACCTCTGACTGCCTTACAAAGCAGGCCTGGACTCACATTGCGGCTGCTGCTGCAAAGATTGTCTCTCTCCACGTCTTCGGTCTTTTAACCGTGCCCCTTTCTACCGCTGTCATTACCACGTCTCAATTAATTTCACTCGTCTCTCCTGGCTACTTTTGTCCTCTTCAATCGTATTGCATTTGACTCAGGCAACAGGCTACTAGAATACAAGTGCTGAGCTTCATGGTGGTATTTTCCACCTGAAAAAGGGAATCTGCAACAGCTACATTATGGGTAAATCCTGCGTCCACCTTCCAGTGTGGCTGCGCGTTTTCGAGAAAAAAAGGACTAATGCCATTCACGTTACAGTTTCCCAGCGACGGCTTATGCCATTTGTGAGCCGGAGTCAGCTCAGTCTCATAGCTTCAGCGGGGCAGCCGAAGTCACTTGTGTTACGGAGGGAGGGAGCGGTTTTCTTTTATTCAATTGTTTTCCACTTCCACAAGCGTGTGCCAAGGGGGGAGGAAAGCGCCGGCTTAACACGCTCTGCAATTCAACACGGCCAGACGCAGTCCTATTAAGATTTAATGTGCCATTCTTCTGCTTGTGCCTCTGAAAAAAGACTTGCAGGTTGAGGAGGAGAGGGAACAAAGAGCAGACAGAGCCAGGGCCGGGGAGAGATGAAGGGAGCGAGAGAGAAAAAACCGAGACCACCGCTCCATTGCCACGTCTTTGTCGCTGCGCTGAAGTCAGTAGCTTCAGAGGGAGGCTACGCGGTGGAAGGGGGGGGGAAACAACAACAATGCCGCAGACATACTGTTCCTCGTGCACTTCTAGGTGGGAACAGGCGATCGTCTCTGTTTTGTCCACATGCCAGCCCTGCTATTGTGGCTACCGACTTGAGAAAGAGGGTCAAACGGATGAAGCCCCAGCGGGGGGGCGATGCGTCATGTGTCGTCGAAGATGCAGAGTGGAAGCACGCAGGTGCTGCGAAGGAGCATGTGCGCGCGTGCGCCCCAACACATGTCTGTGTGTTTTTGTGTGTTTTGCATGCCTAAGCGGATGAGCGATTGGGTGAGCAAAAAAAAGAGACTGTTATTTGGATGGAGGGGGGTGGTGAATATGTGAATCCTGCTGGCCATCGTCATCTCTGCCCTGAACACACGACGGCAAGAAAGAAACGCAGGCTCCTCTTTTCTTTTTTTCTGATTGTTTCTTTTCTGCAGAAAAAGCAGCCCTCGTCTGACAAAGACCAATAAATACTTTATACCCGTGCATAATGTGTGCGGGGTAAAGCACTGGGGAGAGAGAACAAGGGCGTCCTCACGAGGGCATATGCTTTGAATTCCTAATGACATTCCTGTTAACGTTACTGGCACGGTCGCCCAGAGAGGAAACGAGCAGGGATGGTACGCTGTGGAGTCAAACATCTACTTTAATACTCCCTTTCTCTCTCAGCCTTTCTTTCACTCCTTACCTTTTTGACTTTCTCCCGTAGACACTCACTCACACGGGGTATGACCCCCCCCTCCCTCCCCTCCCCTCCCTCCCCACTAACACACACAGGAAAGATTCAAGTCCAATTCTGAGAGCTCAGTCTAGCATGAGGTCTCTTTTCAGCGGCAGCCTTGTGCCAAAAGTAGCTATTCTCCCCTGACCGCCTCTCCTCCTTTCAAAGCCTTGTAATCAGTGTGCCGCTGCTCTTTGTACCAGGATGTCGCAAGACGCCCCGGCAAAAAACACGGCAGAATTTCTGATGAACAGCAGTGGCTCAGAGTTCGACTAATCAGGTCTTGCTCGTGTCGCTATCCTCTAATGTGAGCCCTTTTGAAGCAAATAAAGTCTTTGCAGCTTGGCACATTCTTCTTGGCAGCCACAAAGCAGCTGTTGGATCAATACACAAAGTTAGAAGAAAAAAAAAAAAAAAAGCAGTCTAACCAATAGGAGCCTGTTGGAAACAGTCAGTAGAAAACATGGACTGCCAGGGGCCTGTTCGTAGTCGAGGGTATTACTGAATGTTTCCATGCTGCTGACCCAATGACTTGATGTAAATGAATTCAAACACTTCAAACAAACATGGCGTGGTCGGGAATGGAAAAGGGGAGAACATACTGTATATCAGTGGGTTTCAAAAATGCCCGTCGCACAGACTCAATAGAAATTTGTCTAAACTATTTCTATCATATTACCAACCTCTTCATTGTGGGTGGATGTTATTGTTTTTCAGAGTATTAATATTTCATTCATATTTTTCTCATAAATCTGAAAAGTATTTTATTGAGGCTGAGTGCATTTTGCAATGTCTACAGGGAAGAAGAAAGGGGAAATCTACATAACATAAATCCATATATGGCCCAGTTTATCTCCCTCTCTTTCTCTATTGCACCCTCTCTGATTGATTCCTTTATCTGAGGGAAGCAGAAGACATGCTCTGTTTGCTCGCGCATTGGCCGGCAGGAAAACAGAGAAAGACACTTATTAAAAAGGTCATCTCACAGAGGGTTAAAATAGCAGGGCACAGATCTCTCGGGGGTGGGGGGGGGGGGGTGGTGCTGCTGCCATGCCCCTCCTCTGGTGAAGGACACAAGAAAAGGTGTTGCTCAAGGGAGCTGGACCCGTAATGAAAGAATGGCCACCAGGCTGCCAGCACATGTGTGCACTGGACTATTCAAATACCTTCAGAGACATGGAAGGGGAGGACTGGCACTCAGAGGCTTTTTGAAAATGCAATTCTTTTGAATTAAAGTCAGAGCTGGATGTGTTATTTTTATTTACAGCGTGGGCCAGCAAGTAAACAAGTCAAAATGAGCCGAGGAGCAACATATTTCTTTCGGCGAGTAGGTCTGAGGGACATGGTTCCGTTCCTACCAGAGCAATCTCATTTCCAGCGGATGACCACGTCTTGTGCCAACTCAGAACAAATGTCAAACTATAGACACTGTGACCCTTTCTGTGTGAAGGATCGGTAACAGTACGGGGATGCATTGACAATAGAGTGAGACAGTGAGACAAAGCGTTTGTGAAGTGTTTTTGGAAAGGCCTATGGAATAGCAGTGCCTCCAGCCTCCTGTCTCCTCCCCAGGGCACCCTAAAGCCCTGTCGGCAGGATGCTGATCCCCACACGGAAACCTGATCCGCAGCCATCCTGGAGCCGGAGGGGGGGGGGGGGGGGGGGGGGTAGCGCTCTCCCCCTGCGGAGCCCCTCCACTTCTGCTCCGGAGTTAAAGGGGTGCTCTGGGGGAACATTCCTCCAGCCCTGCCCCAGCCAGCCTCCACTCTCAACCCTCTGGAGGAGCATTCTTCCAGCCCTGCCCCAGCCTTCACTGGGATCTCCTGGGGAGCATTCCTGAAGCCCTGCCCCAGCCCAAGACGGACTCCCCGGGGACGCATTCCTGCAGCACTCTCTCCCTCCTCTCTTTTTCACTCTCCCCGTCTCCCTCCATCCCTTCCTCAAGACTCTCGCTTTCCTCCGCAGTCCAGCATTAGAGCGATCAATAGCACCGATCGCATCAGGGACACGAGGCAATCCATACCCATGCGCTCCCTTAGCGCACTGCAGTGGTCACGGCTTAAGTGCATGGAAAGGTGTTATACCTCTGCTAGACGGGGGGGAGACAATGGCCGCCATTGATCGCGGGTGACATGTAACATCTTTCTCTTCTCTCCCCGTCCACCGGGCGTGGTCGGCACGCAGCTAGCATCTGTTTAGACTTTATGTGGTGTTTTACCGTAGATCGCAGGCGCAAAGTATGAGGCCCGGAATGAACACGCGAGGTGGTGCGTTTTAGATGGGCATGTTGTGTTAACACACTGTTTACGCTTACGGGATATCAGCTGGGGAGGAAAGAGCTGAGTTCTGTCAGGGAACAGCAAGTCAATTTCCATATGTGGATTGGTTCCAGTCAAGCTCTGCAATTTGTTTACCAAAAATAAAATATTTGAAATTGTAAAAATGGAAGGTTTAGCAGGTGCTGGCGGTTGATTAGAAAATGGTTCTAATAAAGGCTCCATCTGTGAGCAGAGACTTGATGTAAGGCAGATTAATTGGTCATGGATGTCTACATAATGCCACATAGGAAATCTCCTCCCATATTCCAGAGAATACACAAACACGCACACAGACATTCAAAGTACTTAGTATGCCATCTAGAAGTTTCTTTTCTCCCACTGTGTTTGAATACTAATAGAGTGTTTCTACGCAATCACAATACCCTAATGGCAATTAGATTCTTTTGTTTGGTTTCCACGGGGGCTCTTATCCAAACTGTGTTTTTTTCCGCCATTGAGCAATTAGGGGTTATTTGTCCGTAAGATTGACATTTATTAAAGCCAGGCCTAATTATTTTTAAAAATATGGCTGAGTCAGTCATGACAACATTGCTGAACCTAGAAGGTCTTATCCTGAATCAAAGACACAACTCAGATAAACACAAATGACTGTGTCTTCAACATCTGAATAAGTATAATTCAAAGAGAATTTGAATAAATTCAGTGTTAGTGCATGCACACCTATGATTTATACCCCTTTGTGTTTGTGTATTTCCTAGCTTTCCCAAACAGACTGCCCACAATGCTGGCTTAATGGAATTTGGTGTTACATTGAATAAAAAAAAAAGGTGACAGGGGGTGCTGCACTTAGTTTTTCTTCAAACCTGTGCATGCTTTTGTTGCAGGACAATAATGTGAAAGTGAACAGCGTATTGATTTTCACACCTTTGGTCGACTGAGCGTCACTTTGAATTTGCACACATGAGCACCTTCTGCGCACATATACATGTGCACGAGCGCCCCAATGCACGTACAAAGTCACTCTTTGCAATGACCATGCATTCGCAATTGCTTAAATGAACACAAATGGGGGCATTACAGAATGCAAATGCTCATGCTTATATACACACAAACATGGGACTCGGTCCGTGAGACTGTTCTGCAGTTAATGGAAAATCTTTGTGCAACTCGTGGGATTTCCAGTGTAGACTATAATTTGTGGCTTTTTGATTGTGGGTTGTGAAATATGAAATCAAACTGTGTTCTTGAATGTAAACAGAAAAGAGACGCCGCTAGCTTTCTCATAAACAGGGCTTTGTCTTGGAAATTACAAACGCTGTTGCTCATGTACATCAGAGTCGGGATCATTACATGCGAGACTGCTCGTGGCCCTCGTGGAACAAGCCATCCACAGACGAGGTCTGTGCCAAAACATGGGCAAAAACGCACGTCGGCTGGTGTTTCTCCTGACGCGGCCCACCAGGACATGTAAAAAGAGGACAGCAAGTCCAGGGGAAGCACACGGAAACCTTCAGTTCACATCATTAGTTCTGTCTGCCACCTTGTCAGGGTATTTATAGTCCTATTCATCCATCAACAGCTCAATGACACAGTCTGCCAATGGCATCCTTCTTCTCCACTCCCACTAGGTGTTACTGCTGCAGCTAGCTAGCGTTGGGATCAGCTGAGGGACTTTCCTGCAGCGAGGATCTGGTTCCAGTTGGTGGTTTGGTTCTGTGGGACCTTGTGGCTGCGTGTTGGACTCTAGTAAAAGGTTAGAACTGGTGTAGTGCTGCGTTAAAATGTTACACTCAGTCAGGCAAGGACACAGAGCAGATACTATAAATACACGTACTGCAGCCTACGGTGATCTACTATAAGGACACACGGAGGCCTGTTTGTGTGTCACGCCTGTAGATATTGATGTGCAGCACATATAAATAATGCGCTATGTGTGTGTGTGAGGCCTGTGTGCGTGTGTGCTGTTGGATATCTACCAAGGAAAGTGGTAGTCTGGTGTTGTGCTCCCCTCGGTGCGGCATACTAACACACATATTGTGGCATACTCTCTGGTGAAGGCATAGAGCGAGAGTGGGAGTGGGAGAAGAGCTGAGTGGCATAGTGGAGGGGAGGCTCGGTGGGCTGAGCGTTGTTTACCTGTCAGCTGGCATTGATTAATCTTGTGTTCGGTGAGATCGCTCAGCGACTCGAACACCTGCCGGCAGCTGTCGCAGCTATGCAGCGCGGGCTCCTCGTCGTCCTCCTCTCCCTCCTCTGCCTCCTCTGGAGAGAGCAGCCTCTTCCTCAGACGCCCGGTCCCACCATCCTCCGCCGCCCTCTCGAGGGCGCACTCTGGATCTGCCGAGCCACAGGAAATGACAGCGCCACATAGTCAGAGGGGTGACCCGCACGGCAAGGAACAACAGCTTCCTCTGGGTGACAATAAAATGGATTTCTAGACTCTGGATTTAATAAAAACAATAATAAAAGCTGTAATAAAAATGCAGGTTCAATTTGGTCCTCTGTAACTCAACCACTCATGCCATAACAGAGCGGTTGGGCAGGTGAGGGTGAGAGATATACAGGCACGCACAGGAATAGGTGGCACGGCGCTCACACGCACACACAGATCTAATACACACACAAGCACACGCTTCGGATATTAGAAATGTTTTTTACGCTGTGTTTGTCCTGCTTCACCCAAGCAAAACGTCAGTATATGAAACTAGACTGGTGGGAATATGTGTAGTTAATAAACCCTGGATTGCAGTTTTGGCTCAACCAAAGAAATATGAAATTCCGCCAGCGAGTGCTGAATTTCATCAGTCAGCGTCTATCAGACCGTGCCGTGTGACAAAGACATCTATGCCAAAAATTGTGGCCGTATGGAGCACACGGTAAGGCACACAAAAATTGAGCTCGATGTGCGTTAGGCCGTCGTCACGACACACTTCCTTAAATTATTCAGCCTTGCTCGCAGGCAGCCGCAGGTCGCACGCATCAATATTCTTCAATCCATCTGCAGCTTTGTCTCTGGTTGGCTTTCTTGCTGCGGCGGTGCCAGGGGTGGGCAACTGACTGAACCGGGACTAGGAATCATCTTTTCAAGGTGCTGGTCTAATCTGAAGATCTTTATGTGGCGCCTTAAACGTTCGGACGACAAGTCGAACCCGGCCACAAACAGCGTCCCTCGGAAGTGCGGTAAATCTGCTTTGCGACCACGTTTTGTAAATAGGCAGCATGGCCTGCGGCCCTCTTTCTCCCCTGCTGCGACTATTATGCTTTACAATAAGACTGATTAAAAAGCCGTACAAACAACAATGTCCCCCTGGTTTAGGCTTTGTGGGAGAGGAGAGCCCTTGCAACAAAACCGGCAGCCATTTTAAGCCCCACAGATGCACGTGTCCCTCAGCTTCTCCTGAAACACCGGAGGGGAACATGAGAAGACTCGTGTTTTTTTTTTCTCGCTTAGGACGAGGTTAACAGTGCTCGAGGACGAAGGCGCCGTTGACGCACACAGGTGTAACTCTGCATAAACACCGGGTGTCTGTACGCATGGGCGGCCATTTTAGCTCCTTCTGCAGGGTGCTCTTAAACTGTGAAAATTCCTCGAGGAAAGGCGTTCCAGGGCTCATCAAGGCCACCCAGGATTTTCTTTCCTCCCCCCCACTTGCGCCAAGTATTGATGTAACATCACACCCTCCATTGTCCTTCCCTCTTGGCGACTGAGGCTCTCGGAACATGCCCTCTAAAAATATCAGCACCGCGGTCCCTGGTGGGACCATGCAGAACAGAACAGAAGGTGTTTCAAGAAAATGAAAATCCCAACCCAATCCGCACAGATGCAGGCCTTTCTTGCTCTAGGGGGGAAACACTTCTGACTGAGTCCAGAAGCCACACAATACAGACTAATGATTCCTGCACTGACACAGAGTTCACAATATGCACTTTCTTTCACTGGGTGCCTGTGGAGGAGGCTACGGCTTAGGTTTCTTTTTTCACCGGCCTTCATGAATCATTAATTTGTCTAATATTACAGCTCAATTCCGTTGGATAAAAAAACCTATGGCTACATTGAAGCACTTTATGTTTTCCCCACAAACGCAGAACAAAGCTGCATTTCTTTCTGGTCTTCATGACATCTTCATAACATCCTCACATTTTTTCAGGAAACAGCGTAAGGTTAAACACACAAAGAGCTTCATGCGCGTGCGACTTCTCACTTGCTTGTTTCCTTTGTTTTAGCTGCAGCTTTGAGTGAATCTAAGCAGGTTCGGTGCTTCCGTCTGAGCCCAGTGACCTCCGGTGCACCACCGTAATGCGGCGCTGGAAGTGTAAACTACTACATGTTTGCGGGTGGGGAGGTCGGGGGGGGGGGCGCGTGGGAGACTGGAGACTGGGGGACTTGACACGGCCAGCCCGGCAGGGTCACGTCCAACACTGGGATTAAAGAGCTACGTCAATACTGAGGTTCCAGTGCCTCTGGGCCTCATACAGTAATCCATCAGATCAGGACATCCTCCTCTACCAGTCTCTACAGGCTGGACAGCCGATCAATACCAGTATGCTTGGAATGGCTGACAATCACGTGAGGAATATGGGAGGGAAGATGTGTGGCATATTGAGGATTTTTCATCATGCCTGACGTCCTTGTTAATTTCGTTAATCAACTTGACCAAATTGGGAAGGAAAGGGAAGGACGAAAGGGAAGCAACATTGACCGCTGATCTATATTCTGAAAAGGTCAGCTCGAAGTAAGAAGATCGTAGCTCAGTCTGAGGAATTATTAACTGGGGGAATACGGTGAAGAGCTGACTGAAAGGCGACCATTTTAATCTTTATGATACTAAATCCCCGTTAGTTTTGCACTAATGAAATGTGGATATCTGGATGGTGACTGACGGCTTTACAGCCCTGTAATATCTGTCTGAGTGCGAGTCCATCCATCATGCACACGCTTGTCTCTTATGGCACCTGGTGACATTTATAATGCCACAACTTTCATCTTGTGAGTTGAAGAGTACCCTGGACCCCCCACCCTTATATTATTGAATATTTCTCCTCTTAAATATTTATAACCTTCTAATTGATATTCTCCTCTCTACTCCCTCGGTCCCACCAGGGACCCGTGGTCCCTAGCAGGGAAGCCAACACCCCGTGCCCCCACTGCACGGGGCCCACACACTGAGTTAGGTGGAGACATTGACCACGGGAGAGGAGGAAGGGCTTGTGTATATATAGTAAGTATTTCAAGAAAAGCGTTTGGCCGAGCTGCACAGCCTGAAAATAGAGTTGTGATCTAAAAAGTTATGGCTCGCCTCAAACCCTGCTTTCAGCCTTGCTACAGATAAGTACCACCCTAGGTTTTAAGATTGAAAAAAAAAAAAAAACTGTAAGCCTAAAACAAGAAATAGAGAAAAGTTGACGCCACGATTGAAATGCGTGTGTTCATTCATTCAAATCCAGCCCCCTAAAGCACAAAAAGCATGAAAAACCACTGAGGGCGATGCTCTTGCTTGCCTGTAGATATACAGTATGTTCTATCTGCATCAGGGTTCTTTGTGCCATGAAAGACCTCGACGTCGGGAAACATCATTACCAGCTCACCCATCACCTCATTTCCCACATCGCTTCCCAAAGATCCAGATCCTATGATGCCCCCCTCCCCAGCAACCCGCCCCTACAACCACCCACCCCCAAGTTGGAATTAAGAATTTATTTCAACCAGCGAGCAGCTTCTGTCGACACATGTCGGCGGGCCTGATCAAAGGTGAGTGCGCTCCTTTATCAGAGTGAGGGAGGCTGTCAGAAATAGGAGGACATTAAGATTGAATAACCTTCACACCGTTGCCGGCACCTCATTATTTAAAAATCGAAAACTTTTTGCCGAGCACACGCCATATATAGGTCACGCCACATCCTAATGCCACATGTGCCTCCGAGTGTATCCTCCTCTGTGTGGATGGGATTTGGGGCTCTCCACTCAGACCGTCACATCCACTGATCCCCCATCATTAAAGAATGTCATGATCCGACGACACGGCTGTGCGCTTGACACTTGCCAGATTGTCAACGATCCACGACAATATGCATGGGGACGTGGAGGGGGGGGCTCTGTGTTGATACGGTCAGCACACGCAATTTGAGTTACCCGCTTCAAGTCCCCCGGATTCATATTAAGGACTAATTGCTGTTTAATGTTTTGATGCATTTTGAGATTTGAAATGAGTCAAAAGCCATTTCTCTAAAAACGCTGAGCACAATTACAAGCACAAACTGAAGCGCCAACTGTTTCCCCCTCGGGTGTTTTACACGTGACACAGAAGAAAAGCACGCGGCACATTTGTGACAATGACACCGTGCGTGCCAAGAGAAGGACGCTGAAACAATTCAACTTTGCGAGAGCAAAGAATGGCGGCGCGACGGAAGCGGACCCAATGCGATCACACGATGCACAGACGGCATCAGGCACCATTCAGCTCTCTACAGAACGGATACGAGCATGTAAACAGGGCGGGAAATCAAAGCAGATGAACGAGAAACAACATTTGATCGTACCAAGCGCTGTCTCGCTCGCTCAGCACCTCGCTATGCCGTTAGTGCAGTGAAACATCTCAGGAAATGAATAATAGAGAATACGATTTTCCTGAAGTGGTGGAGTGGAAGAGTCCTGTTCCTCTTCCGGCTGCAGTGAGCTGCGCAGTACATTGATCTGTGGGCAGCGCTGCTGCGGGCACCACTCCGCGCCGCGTGCGGCACCTCGCACACCACAGGCCGAGCCTTCAGATCGCCGTCACAACGCCCCCATTTGCCTCAGTCCACTCCCCTCTGACGGCGCTGACACCCTCTTTCCAAAGAAGAAAAACCCGCCTCGATCTGACACAGCCGAGAGCAAGAGAGAACGAGAGAAGAAAAGAAAGGGGATGTATATATAAGGGAGAAGAAAAGGCACGGAGCATGTGGTTATAATTACACACAGGCAGCGCAGTGGTAAAGCCGAGCCGCAGATCTTAAGCCTGCTCGACAGTCTTTGGGTAAAAAAGCGCACTGCCTCATTAAATCTCAGATATCCCACTGTTCCTGCCCCTCTACTATGCAAAATACTGTCTGTCTCTGAGAGGGCTTCTTTTGTTAGCATTTCTCCTTTGCCTTTGCTACATATCAAACATGAATGAAAAAAACAGGATCCGGGTCACTGAAGAGCACGACTGGGGGCCCTACTTACGAGGCCGATCTTGACACCGTGTCTGATTAAGCCCTCGGCCCGTCAGGACTCTAATGGCTGCCGTGGCCGTGTCCGTTAAAGTCGCAGACGGATGACGAGCAGGTAAGCTTTTCCGCTGCTTTTCAATTGGGAGGCGAAAAAAAAAAAAAAAGGAAAAAGGGGACCCGGCTTCGGGCAGCGGTTCACAAGCGAGGACGAATCGCTGCTGCTAACGTGGGGACACGCAAGGCCGCGGGGGGGGGGACATTTGAAAAGTTAAAGGAGACGACAAACAACACTTTCCTCGTAGGCCATTCAACAAAGCCGCATCCGCAGACGAAAGTCAAAGGAGGAGGAAAGTGAGAAATTAATTTGTGCGCCCTCCTGATTTCTCCGCAGGCAGACATCGATCATGCGGCGGCTGCCTCCCCTCACTCAGGAGATAGATGCGGTGGAGGGAGCGGGGAGCGGGGAGATCCGTGTGTCTGAGGGGGTCGTTGTAATCAGGCACACTCATTAGCTCTGCTTTGGCTCGGGAAGACGGGAGGTCTCCGAGGCAAGTCTGCCTTTTATGCCCGCTCCTTCATCCCTTGAGCCGGGGTCAGAAGGGGCTGAGGAGGAGATTTCAAATCCTCAGCATTGCTAAACCGATAACTATCAATACACATTAACTCAGTGGCTGACACGTATCTGCTTTTCCAAAGATGAGAAAAAAAATGTAGTAATTGGAAACAGATGAGAGGCGGGATGATGGGTTTAAATGCCTACAAAATCAAAGACTACTCTGAAACAATAATACTTTAGTCAAAAGCAGCTGAATGTTCTGTATTTTTGCACTCAGAAGGTAAATGCCGGACTAATGTGGCAGCCGAGGAGCACCGAGGGTCCCCAGCCTGCTGGGCAAAACCATCCATATCGGGTTTAAAATAACCACGCCTGAGACTTAACCTTTACCAGAGACAAATGAAATGAAAATATACAGTGTGGAGCGTCGGGAGCAGGCTTCATTCATAGGGGGCTTTCTGCTAGCCTGACCTGAATTACCGCTTCGTTCCTGGAGGGCCCCTGTGAATGGCACGCGTGGAGACAGGACACATTCATCTGGGTAGCCCTATTCTACATCATACAGAGGCTTGGGAAACAAAGAGTGTAAAAAGAATATTTAAAAAAATACCGGCAGTAACACACAGAAACACAAGGACAGCTATAAGCACACCTGCACGTATGCATGCACACAAACAAAGAAGGAGCCCTGCTCTCCAATGCAGACACATGCAATCATGCAGTTTACAGAATGAAAACCTCAGAGATGGGAAATACACACTTTTTGTTGACATTCCCAACCCAACAAAGATTTTATAGACACACAAACACACACACAAACAGAGTCATGATACACTTTCCAGCCGAAAATGATGAAATATGAAATGGAGCATTACCGCTCGGAATGGCAGTCTGCCCGGGACTGTGCTGGTCCTCTGTCACATTGTCTTCTACTGCCAGAAACACAGAAGGGGGAGAAAAAGAGGGAAAGAAACAGTTAATGGTGAAAAACAAGTTAGTCACATTGAGATTTCCTGCTTTTTTATTATTTACTATTGAGCTTTTTCTGTATGGAAACTCCAAGAGATTTCAACAGCTTTCGACAGCTCAACCTGTGGTTTGGGAATCCGCACAAGCCTTTCATATGTATGAGGTTTGGCAACAAGGCAAACAGCCACCCACGTAAATAACATATTGGACTGGGTAATGACGGGATGAATTATGAACGTCTCCCATGAAACGTCTTCGCAACATCAACAGTGACCAAGTGAAAAACACCTTGATGAAGGTTTGCGGAGTGCCTTGCTAAATTAGAAAAAACAAGATTCAAGGTAAAAAAGGTGGACTTGTGATCCCGACTTTAAAGCAAAGAAAACATGAATGCATAAAACATATATTTACGCTACGTGTCCTCAAAAGGGACGGCTGACAAAGTGGTGATCCGCGGCGCTGAAACACACTCATTAGGCGCATGGCGACGAAACAACTTTGGACTTTTCGATAACAGCACGGCCTTGAAAAACCCCCACTTCTGTTTAGTAAAAGGCAGAAACCTTTTACATCACAGCCTTTTTTGGAGCCGGTGAAAGTTCCTTGTGGCATGTCAAGTACACGAAATGAAATGGATTTTAACAGCAGGAAGAGAACAAAAGACTCTCCCACCTGTTCCATGTAAAATGAGGGTCTCACTGAGGACTTCTTACGCCTCTGCGTTCCACCCCTGCAGTTGAAATGCATTCTCCATTATGTCTTTTCTTTCTAGCCTTTCATTTTCCCCGGGCGAAGAGTAACGGGGAGTCTGACAGGACCTCCCAGTAGGAGAGAGTGGCACTGACTGCCAAAGCAGAAACTGGCGCACTTTTAAAAATCGCACAAAATATCCTGTACTTTGCATAATTAAGGCAGGATACCGTGGTGGCGGTAGGCCCCCTCAGGGGAGCTAGAGTCAGTGTCAAGCAGGGTGTCAAACCTCAGTGAAAGCGCCGAGGTGTTTTTTTTTGGTGAAGATGGCAAACGACCGCACGACGCTGTTTTGATGTCTGGCCTTGTCCAGCAAAAAATTAAACTCCAAAGGAATTCTTTTAATCAGCAAATAAATAAATGTCAAGAGCTGGCTCCATTCACTCGGTACATCCATCCATAGAAGGGTTTGATCTGAAATATTTCCCTTAGTTACTATTAGAATTGATGTAGACAGAAAATATGCTAAACAAATGTCCATGGGTCTAGCATTTAATTAGCCATATCAATTAAAAGTGATTGAACAGCCCGAGCTGGACACCCTGGAGATGAGTCCCTGGGAGCCACCAAAGAGGAGCGCATCAGCCAACAGAGGAGCCGCGTCCTGTTAAAGGAGGCCTTAGCGCCTGACGCCCTGAGAGTTTAATGAGTTTCTCCGGCGCCGTCGTGCGCCTTGCATCCAGGATCATTTAAAACGGGCAAAGGGATGGGGGGTCCTAATAAATACCCCACGGTTCTATCAGAGCTTGGCGCTGGGAGACGGAGTTTTGGTTTTGATTACCGTCCCTGTTGGCTGGCGAGTTTCGGGCAGGGAAAGCTCTATTTCCCAATAACACGAGGACCTAAACGTCACGGCGGTTTGCGATCGCTTTGTCACCACTGTGAACTTATTAAAAGTTTTGTCATTTAAAATCAACTGCGTTAGTCAACAGCGCGTCGTTTGCACCTGTCTCCTGGATAATTAATAGCGAGCTCGGAGCGATAATGGAGGGAGAGCTGCCAGGTAAGGCCCGACCCCTGTGATGCTTCATCGGGGCTGAACGTTTGATCAACAATCATGACACCGTGATAAAACAAATGGCCGGACAGCTCTAATGAACAACACTCCGAACGCCCATCACCGCTTTCGTAGTGACAACGACTCAGTCCACGTTGTTCCACGTGTCTCACCGCTATCAGTTAATTAATGTTTGACGAGGTGCGGCGTATCACTCAGTCGGTGACAACATGTAATCGTGCTGCGGGGTTTTGTTGATAGAATACCACACACACACACACACCATTTCAGTACTGCTCCTTTTGATTTTGAAAACGCGGCGCAGGAAAGACATAATCCTGCAACAAGTGGCCCAGCATTAAAGGCCACTAATTAACACACCGGCCACACACGCAAATGAAGGGGGTTGAATATATTGTCTACAGATAAAGGAGCAGAATGAGAAGGAAACAAAACAAAACGCAAAGTAAAAAAAAAAAAAAAAGAACACACCACACAGATGGATCGCCGCACGCGCAGCCCGCATAAAAGTGATGATTTAATAGACGTGAATAAGCAAAACATGACAAACTCTCAGAGGCTTACACCCTTCCTAATCTATCAAATGAATACCCGCTGTGTAGGAGAAGACTGAAGAGCGCGCACGCAAATGTGTGTGTGTGTGCAATTACTGTACATTTGTTGTGCTTTTGTCTGTGGATGGCCATGTATTCTCGCATCTCGCAGCACTTCTCAGACACCAGGAGAGAAAGAAAAAAAAGCCCAGAGTGTGTTCCTGGATATGCGTGACTCATCTGCTTGGTTACAGCCAGCTTGGACGATACAGTGGCGAACACAATGGCTGTGTAATCCGCCCTGACTGACCGGGAAGGAGACGCTCGCCACAGGGACTACAACTCAATTTAGCTCGGGTCAAGAGGTCAACCCTCCTCAATTAGGGCCGGGAAGGGAGGGAGGAGGACACACGCTGCATGTGAATAACTTTCCTAATGAGCATTATATGAACTGGCGATTAGCGTCATAAATTATTTACAAAAGAGGAGCATGTTAATCTGGGTGTGTAATATTTGTAATCCTTCATATATTGTCATATGCTATTAGTAAATTATAATTTTAAAAAAAATAAATAACTCCACTAGTAGATAAACCAAAGAATTTCACGTATCAACGATCCCGTTACGCAATTACTGTAAATTTAGCCTCCAAAAAATATGATTAACCCTACTCATATAGAGGAGCCGAGACAAATGTGAACCAAGCCTCGCAACCGTTTCGGGGTTTTCGAGGGAGCGGTGCCAATCAATCACCGACTCTGAATCAGGACTCTTTCTCCATGTGGCAGACAATCCATGACAACAAGCGAGACACATGCCTCGGAGTGGGAAGAGATATCGGCCAGCTCCCGCGACACCCAGTCCAGCACAGTGAGCCGCATGTCAAGAGCACTGACAGCCGTGCTAATGGGATTCTTCCGCGGCTCCATCATCATTTCCTTAATGATAATACTAACCATATTTTTGTGTCACATTAGAAAAGTGTTAATGGGTGTTATGCCACAGATCATTAATTGTGGAATATTGCAGCTTCCTATAAACTAAAACTGACGCAACGGTTTTAACAGTGAAACGGAGCTGGAGGAAGTGGGTTTTTTTTGCTTTTTGAATTGTTCAAATTGAGTTTGTGACGGAACGAGTTCTGTAGCCAAAAATACTTGAGCTCAAAGGTGCTACGACAGGTTTTAGCTAGACAGGCCTATGCTTATAGGGAGTAAAAAGGGGAGTGGTTATGCATCTCATAATGGACACGTCTTCCTTTTTTTTAAAGAAAAGATTGAAATTATGACAAATTTGAGGGTCCAATTTTAGGGTCTAATTTGAATGGCAGTTTTTTTTTTCACTTGCCACGAAGGTAAATAAAATGTCCTTCAAATGTTATCTCCTTATGTCTTAGTAGAGGAATTTTAATGCAAAATCACATTTACCTAATTTTCAAAAGGCCCATCACAGATTTTGCCAATCAACCTTTACATTTAAGAGTAAAGTAATATGCCCTTTCATGACAAGAAAAACTCACTCATGTGGCAACAAATCTCCCCTCCTCAAAAACATCAAATATTTAAGGTGTACATGACACAGAGCTGATTCCATGACAACCTCTGTACTTAAAGTAAATGGCGCAGAAAATATATTTATATATGCGGATCGCAGCCCTGGAAACTTGCTGCTCAGCCAGCGCACACGTTGGACTTGAGACTGTCATTTGTGCTCCAGATGAAAATATCAATCCAGCATCGCATTATTCAGGAAGTGCAGTAGGACGGGCAACGTGGCAGTCTATCTTACGCGCTACATGCAGGGGTTTGGAGTGAGATCCTCCTTTCTCTCCTGCTCACCACCGACTGAGGCAATGTGCTGACCCAAAGCCTCGGCACATCAAAACAAAATTACAATGTGCCTACAGTTGAGAAATGTAGAAGGCTCAGGATTGAGTAAATGTCAGTGGCCAGGGTGAAGTGTTTGCATATAGGCGAATGATGTATGGTCGTGTCCTGTGCCATTTATTCCCCCAAGCAATAACGTAGCTGGATCTGTCTCACAGACTTAATTGAAACGGGACTTGTAATGTTGCCCTTTTCCTCAATGGGACCAAAAACATAACCTCTGACTCCCACAAGCAGCCAATACCGAGGAAGTGGGTGTGCTGGGCTACACAAGGGACGAAAA